>NW_001849508.1:87240-90007 GCF_000209065.1 Trypanosoma cruzi
GCGTCAACATCTCTCCGTTTCGGCCCCTCTTTTATTTTCGTAAAGTCCACACAATCCTCCTCCGTGCAAATCCCTACAGTAAAAATTTGCCCCCTTTCCTCCCCTCTTGTGCCAAGAAACAAACCCACACAGATCTCCTTTTTGAGCTCCCTGCGCGTGCACTTTTGAAATATATGGGGGCATTTTAAAAAATTGGAATTGCACGCACATGCGCACACACACAAACAACAAGAAAAAAAAAAGTAGAAATAGAAGGAAAAAAAAAAGCTCACCCCCCCCCCCCCCCTCTTCCACATGCCTCTTAAAGCCCAATAGAAACCGTCCTATTTAGTTACATTTTTCCGTCTACATGTGTGATGTCAACATAATAATGGATGCATACATCAATGTTATTGCCCACTGTAATGGGTGGTTTTAAGACAACCGCTAAGACCAATCGCAAAGCAGTGATTTACAATAATAAATAAATAAATAAAATAGAAATCAAAAATGAAAAAAAAAAAAAAAAAAAACAACAAGAAAATAATAATAATAATAATAATAATAATAATAGAGAAAAATAATAAATAAAACCAAATTCCCCTTTCCCCCCCCCCCCCTCCTCTCCGTCCTTCCTCATTTGTATTTACAGCAGATGCGCATGCATAGGGAGGCATAATGCCACCCATTTACGTGTCAATAAATATAAATAATTATCAATAAATACGTTCCTGAAGACACACGTCATATAAAAAAAATTTTTTTTCTGCGTGATTGAAAAAGAGAGAAGTAAAACAACAACAACAACAAAAAAAAAAAAAAAAGGATTTTCTCCACTTATGGGAATATACCAGTCAATATTTATGCTTCCCTTCCCCTCCCCCTCTCCCTTTGCTTCATCACACCGAAAAGAAAATTAAAACAACAACAAAAAAAAAATAAATAAACAAAAGTCGATAAAAAAAATAAATAAAAATGTGCCTTCCGCTGAGGCTTTTTCTCTTCTGTTATTTCACTCTCTCCCCTTTTTTTTTTCTTTTTTCACGGTGTTTTCATGGCGCCTCCGCCATCAGCCACACGTCCCCCGTTTCGAACAGTTCGTCGTGCAGACAGGGGAGGAGTGGAGCGGGCCGCGTGGAAGAAAAAAGAATTCCGCGATGGCCCCCGCTGTGGGCCGGAGAGAAGCAAAGCAAAAGGCCAAACGGGGGTGCTCTCGCGGCCACACAAGACGCAGAGGGACGTGTCGGCCAAAAACAACTGAAGCGTCATTTCGCGGAACAAAAGACAAAAACAAAAAGATGGGAGAACAGGAAAGTGGAACGGTGGTGGTGGTGGCCGCAGGAGCCCAAAAAACAATTCCGCCTCCTCGCCGTACCCACGACAATCACATCCTCGTGCACGCTTGAATTACATATGTACGCATGTATACACAAACCTATACCCGCCGGCTGCAGGGTTCTGTTGCCTTTTCCCCTCACCTCCATCCGTTTCTCCCTTTCCACGTCTTCAGTTCTCTTTTAAATTCCCTTTTTAAATCTCTTTTTTAAATTCCTTTTCCACTTCTTGTTGTTGATTTTCATGAAGGTCCTTTTGGCTGCATCCATCCGTGAGTCTTCTCATTGCCAAGGCATACAAAACAAACAAAACAAGGTGTTTCTTTTTTTACTTTAGCCGTGCCCTCGCACACACACACGGCCTCCTATATTATTCCTCATGCACGGATTCCTTTGCCTTCGCATACCTCTACTTCGGCTTTTCACCAGGGAGTGGCTTGCGCGCCTTCGCGAAGAAGGACGGGGTGAAAATGCCCGACTCACCGCCACCCACAAGGCCCCTTGCGGCCTCTTCAAGGATCTCAGCCCCCCTTGTGTGTGCCACTCGGTGCAAGGCCAGCAAACTCCAACACGCGGCACATTTTGTTCGTAAACCAGCGGCCCAACGGGGAGCACTTGAGGCCTGCCAGCGTCGTGTAGTTCCCTTGCAGCGTCAGGTACCATGGTAGGTTGTGGATCGGACTTGACTCGAAACGCTCAGCCACATCGAAGCTGTCCTCCACAATGAAGCCGGATGCCTTCAGCGCCTCAATCACCTGGCCCTTGGTCTCCAGGTCAGGAAGGCTGTCACCAAGCTCAATTTTGTGGCGAATGCGGCGGTGTTCCTCATTATTTGGATCATACTTCTCAGTGATGCACCACTCGTACAGGACAAAGTAACTGCCGGGCTTGATGACACGGAAGACCTCGCTGAAACACTTCACCTTGTCCGTGGCATGGCAGGTGGCCTCAATGGCGTAGGCACCGTCGTATTCGTTATCGCCAAAGCACATGTTGCAGAAGTCGGTCTTGGTGTAGTTGATCTTGCTGTTCATGCCGTACTTGGTGTCGTGGCGGCGGGCTCGGCTGATCTGGTACTCATTGTTGTTGACCCCCATCACGTTGCAGCCGGCAAGGCGCACAATATTGCGCGCCGGACCCCCCACCCCGCAGCCCAGATCGAGCACCGTGTCCGTCGGCTTGAACTGTCCCTGGTACGCCAGGAAGAACTCATGGCGGGCGAGCGACTCAAGCAGCGACTCGCCGAGATAGCGCGGGGCGAAGTGAAAGCATTGTCCCCAGCCGTACTCGTAGAAGTCTGTCACGATGTCGTAGTACTCATTCACCATCGTTGTGGTCTCCGCCTTGCGCCCGCTGACGGACGCATCTTTTCCCTCAAACCGCTCACGGAATCGATTCGCCGTGGTGCTGACGTCTTTGTTCTCCTCCTCCGCCCTGCGGCTGCGCATGAGGTT
>NW_001849508.1:90107-93086 GCF_000209065.1 Trypanosoma cruzi
TCGGTCTTGGTGTAGTTGATCTTGCTGTTCATGCCGTACTTGGTGTCGTGGCGGCGGGCTCGGCTGATCTGGTACTCATTGTTGTTGACCCCCATCACGTTGCAGCCGGCAAGGCGCACAATATTGCGCGCCGGACCCCCCACGCCGCAGCCCAGATCGAGCACCGTGTCCGTCGGCTTGAACTGTCCCTGGTACGCCAGGAAGAACTCATGGCGGGCGAGCGACTCAAGCAGCGACTCGCCGAGATAGCGCGGGGCGAAGTGAAAGCATTGTCCCCAGCCGTACTCGTAGAAGTCTGTCACGATGTCGTAGTACTCATTCACCATCGTTGTGGTCTCCGCCTTGCGCCCGCTGACGGACGCATCTTTTCCCTCAAACCGCTCACGGAATCGATTCGCCGTGGTGCTGACGTCTTTGTTCTCCTCCTCCGCCCTGCGGCTGCGCATGAGGTTGAGTGGGAGAGTGGCAGGAGCTCCAGCGGACATTTTTTTTTAATTTTGTTTTTTTTTTATTTGACGTTGCTTTCCTTGAAAACTCGAGTGTGGTGTTATAGAAGAAGACGATTCTTTGTATGCCCAATGCTTCCACCCCCCACCACCACCGGCCAAGAAGAAGAGCCAAAGAGAGACATGCCAACAAAAGCAACAGGCAACGACGACAGCAACGGTGCAAATAAAATGCAGTTTAAAAGAGTGAGCGAGTGTGAATGGGTGAAGGCCAGCGAACGGGCGAGAATGGCGCCACACTAAATGCCCCAAGTAACACTTTGCATTGCCGAAAAAACAAACAAAAAACAAAAGTAGATTAACCAAAAAAAAAAAAAAAAATCAGCATTCCACTACAAGCTTTTATTTCTTACGCTTTTTTTCCTTTTGTTATTTCACTCTCTCCCCTTTTTTTTTTCTTTTTTCACGGTGTTTTCATGGCGCCTCCGCCATCAGCCACACGTCCCCCGTTTCGAACAGTTCGTCGTGCAGACAGGGGAGGAGTGGAGCGGGCCGCGTGGAAGAAAAAAGAATTCCGCGATGGCCCCCGCTGTGGGCCGGAGAGAAGCAAAGCAAAAGGCCAAACGGGGGTGCTCTCGCGGCCACACAAGACGCAGAGGGACGTGTCGGCCAAAAACAACTGAAGCGTCATTTCGCGGAACAAAAGACAAAACAAAAAAAAACAAAAAACAAAAGATGGGACAACAGGAAAGTGGAACGGTGGTGGTGGTGGCGGCAGGAACCCAAAAAACACTTCCGCCTCCTCGCCGTACCCATGACAATCACATCCTCGTGCACGCTTGAATTACATATGTACGCATGTATACACAAACCTATACCCGCCGGCTGCAGGGTTCTGTTGCCTTTTCCCCTCACCTCCATCCGTTTCTCCCTTTCCACGTCTTCAGTTCTTCTTTTTTTTTTAATTCCCTTTTAAAATTTCTTTTCCACTTCTTGTTGTTGATTTTCATGAAGGTCCTTTTGGCTGCATCCATCTGTAAGTCTTCTCATTGCCAAGGCATACAAAACAAAACAAGTTGTTTCTTTTTTACTTTAGCCGTGCCCTCGCACACACACACGGCCTCCTATATTATCCCTCATGCATGGATTCCTTTGCCTTCGCATGCTTCTACTTCCTCGGCTTTTCACCAGGGAGTGGCTTGCGCGCCTTCGCGAAGAAGGACGGGGTGAAGATGCCCGACTCACCGCCACTCACAAGGCTCCTTGCGGCCTCTTCAAGGATCTCCGCCCCCTTGTGTGTGCCACTCGGTGCAAGGCCAGCAAACTCCAACACGCGGCACATTTTGTTCGTAAACCAGCGGCCCAACGGGGAGCACTTGAGGCCTGCCAGCGTCGTGTAGTTCCCTTGCAGCGTCAGGTACCATGGTAGGTTGTGGATCGGACTTGACTCGAAACGCTCAGCCACATCGAAGCTGTCCTCTACAATGAAGCCGGATGCCTTCAGCGCCTCAATCACCTGGCCCTTGGTCTCCAGGTCAGGAAGGCTATCACCAAGCTCAATCTTGTGGCGAATGCGGCGGTGTTCCTCATTATTTGGATCATACTTCTCAGTGATGCACCACTCGTACAGGACGAAGTAACTGCCGGGCTTGATGACACGGAAGACCTCGCTGAAACACTTCACCTTGTCCGTGGCATGGCAGGTGGCCTCAATGGCATAGGCACCGTCGTATTCGTTATCGCCAAAGCACATGTTGCAGAAGTCGGTCTTGGTGTAGTTGATCTTGCTGTTCATGCCGTACTTGGTGTCGTGGCGGCGGGCTCGGCTGATCTGGTACTCATTGTTGTTGACCCCCATCACGTTGCAGCCGGCAAGGCGCACAATATTGCGCGCCGGACCCCCCACGCCGCAGCCCAGATCGAGCACCGTGTCCGTCGGCTTGAACTGTCCCTGGTACGCCAGGAAGAACTCATGGCGGGCGAGCGACTCAAGCAGCGACTCGCCGAGATAGCGCGGGGCGAAGTGAAAGCCCTGTCCCCAGCCGTACTCGTAGAAGTCTGTCACGATGTCGTAGTACTCATTCACCATCGTTGTGGTCTCCGCCTTGCGCCCGCTGACGGACGCATCTTTTCCCTCAAACCGCTCACGGAATCGATTCGCCGTGGTGCTGACGTCTTTGTTCTCCTCCTCCGCCCTGCGGCTGCGCATGAGGTTGAGTGGGAGAGTGGCAGGAGCTCCAGCGGACATTTTTTTTTAATTTTGTTTTTTTTTTATTTGACGTTGCTTTCCTTGAAAACTCGAGTGTGGTGTTATAGAAGAAGACGATTCTTTGTATGCCCAATGCTTCCACCCCCCACCACCACCGGCCAAGAAGAAGAGCCAAAGAGAGACATGCCAACAAAAGCAACAGGCAACGACGACAGCAACGGTGCAAATAAAATGCAGTTTAAAAGAGTGAGCGAGTGTGAATGGGTGAAGGCCAGCGAACGGGCGAGAATGGCGCCACACTAAATGCCCCAAGTAACACTTTGC
>NW_001849508.1:93186-219857 GCF_000209065.1 Trypanosoma cruzi
AAAAAAAAAAAAAAAAAAAACCGGAACAAAAAAAAAAAAAAACAACAACAACAGACAGACAGACAGAGAAAAAGAAAAAGAAAAAACCAATGGAAAGAACAGTACAAAAATAATGCAAGGGAGGGGACACCCGCTGCGGATAAAATGTAGTCGTTGCACGTATTGCCGTAGTTGTGTGGGTGGGAGGACCCCGGAAGGTAAACAAACAAAATTTGAAAAAAGAAACAAAAAAACAAAAACAAACAAACAAACAAAAGAAGGAAAGGAAAAAAAAAAAAAAAGAAGTACAAAATGGACGCATAAAACAACAACAATAAAAATAACAGAAACAAGAAGATGTGGTGGATGCCAAGGCGGCAGGGCCGAGAGTGCTCACGCCACCAAACAAATCAAGATACAGGGAAAAGTACATATTCGCCTCACATGTATGCATTAGTATCATCGAAGATTATTTGTGTTATTGACACTCACATCTTCTCTACAAATGCCTTTTGAATAAATTATGAAAAAAGAAAAGGAAAAACAAAAAACAAAACAAAAAAAAAACGAGACGCGAGTAGACACAAAGAGTATACCCCGTTGCTGTGACATGACAGGAGTAAATAAAAAGCAAAACAAAAGGCAACCAAAAAAAAAAAAAAAAAAAAAAAAGGGGGAGAGGTAGAGATAAAGATATACAGATATGTATGTATAAATATACACTCGCTCTTTCTCGCTTTCCGAACTGCAAAGTTGGCCAAAAAATACAATAAAAATATTAATAAAAGTACATAAATACATGCATATATATATGTATATATGTATACAGACATACCCCCACATCAACCCCCCCCCCCCCATCCTTCCCCCCAAAAGAGGAAGATAAGATCAATACAGACACACATCAAATCTTATTGTCAGTGCCTTACCATTATATATATATATACGTTACAAAGGATCCATTCCTTTCCCAATTCTGCCGACCACATTATCTATTCCGTATATAGTGGTGGAAATGGATGGGGGAAAGGTGGGGGACTTGTCAGTGAAGTAAAGGACACCCTGTATTAGTATTCGTAGTATGATTGTTATCATTATTGCTGTTTATTATTCGTTGGGTTGCTCTATCATTAACACGGTACCCAACCAGTTTCTATGGTTCACCTCTAATATTTCATCCTTTACTTCTTTGTGATTGGGGACGGACAGAAACCCTGTTGTCCACCATCACCTTATTGCTCCTGTTTTACTCTACCTTACCATCCTCCTCTTCTTCTTCTTCTTCCCATTCCTTCTCAAAGAACGCATCCACGGCGGCCGCGGCGACATCAACACCCTCCATAGGCAGTTCGTAGCAACGAGTCACGTACAGGAGAGGTAGGCCACGTGCCACCGCACACCACTCAACAACGATATCCACCTCAGATCCCTTTTTGGCATCCGTGGCGCCCTGCTCCCCGTTCCTTTCAGATCGGCGCCTTCGCATAACTCTCTTGTCGACAAGTACCGCTTCCACAACAGAGGGGTTCTGATCAAACATTGGTGGGACGACTGCAACGGTTTGCCCAACACGCAACTTTTCTGATGGAATAAGGTGCAAGTGGAGTCGCTCCGCCTCATGAACTGTAAGATACCTCCACCTTTCGAGGGCGTAGCCCTTCCACTCTGGTGGTTGTCGCTTGATTCCACAATTTACCCTCTTCCTCCTCGCTTCTTCTTCTTTCCCATTTAAACTGGTGTTTCTCTTCAGCGTCATTTTCTGCTTCTGCTTCTCTTTTCTCTGCTTATTCGCCCCTCGCGCCGCCTCCGACGACCGAGTCCTCTTGTCCTTCAAATTTCTTGTGCTCATTCCAATTGTTGTTGTATTCTCACAGCCGTTTTTCGCCATCGACTCAGTTTCATCAATGCCATTGGACAAAGGCTTATGTGCCTTCTTCTGCATCGGCGTGCGGCACCGCAAAGTGGCACTGGGGTCAGGGTTCCTTTTTGGGTGAAGGAGATCCCACCGGACACGTATGTCTTCTCGCTGCAATGCCCCCTTTCCCTTGATGCATTCCTGTGCCACGGCCGGCCAAGTCTCGAGAAACAACTTGTTCTGCAATCTGATATCTTCCTTCTGGGTCTTGTAGTAGTCCGTCATACCCCCCGCCATCTCGGCCATTCCAGGCACCTCAAAGGAAAGATTACGGAACCGCGCAGTCATCATCCCGTGATTTATAAGTTGCAGCGTGTAGTCATAGTCCTCTCGGATACGGAACCGGTACTTGCAGTCGGGTGGCAATAGGTCGTAACGAAACAGTGAGGCAATGTTGTTGTAGCTGTTCAAAGCAACGTCGCTATCACCATAAGTGTAGGCAAAACGGGGGTATTCTAGCGAAAAGATAGCGATGCCATTCATGTCGCAGATGTTACCATGTAACTCTTGAATGCGACTGTAGACCTCAGTGAAGAGTTCGCGGGGAGTGATGACATGGTTCTTTTCATCCCACGCCATATAGAACCGTTGAATGTCGTCGTCCATTACCCAAAACCACTGTGCTGCCCGCGGCGCGGAGGAAGAAGAGGGTAAAGATGTCGCCAAAGCTCTCGGAACAAGTTCAGTCAAAATGTAATTCCGCACATAAGAGACGCCCTGATCGGAAAGCGGCAATGCATGAATTTTAACAAGGTGCCGAACATCGGATGCATCTCGTCGTCGTGACAAGGGTGGTGGGGGTGGAGGCGTACAGGGCCGTGTGGAGAGCAGCTCCTGCGACAAGAGGGTTGAATTGCGTTGCAACCCATGACGCGGAAACAGGAACCGCAACTCATCACCGTCTGTACCATCCTCCGTACCGCCCTGGCCATTGTTGTGCACATCACCCCACCACTTATTAACCAACCGATCCACCAGCCGTTCGTACAACGTGAGCTCCTCTGGCTGCACGACAAGCGTGAAGGGCACCTTGTCTTGTATCAGGAGCGATATTGTCCCGCGCTCACTGTGGTATCGCGCCTTCGATGGAATAAATACGGGGCAGAAGTACGCCTCATTATGCCCGTTCAACTTCTCAATGCCTCCCACACCACCGTCGTTACGACCATCGGCAACGAGGCGAACAGGACTTCCCGAAAAACTCTCTTCCAGTAGCGCAAGGGTCCGCATTCGTACATTCCACATCGTGCTCCTCTAGCCAATGTGTGGGCAAGAAAACACACTCACCCACAAATAATCAAAGACAGAAGAAACGCGGTCAATACACGTTAATTACCCTCGCTTCCATACAACGCCCCCTCCCGTTCCCTCTGCTGCGCCTTTTTTTTTTTTTTCTTCTTGGGTGGGTGGGGTACTCTCAGTTCTGTGGCCGCGCCGAAAGGTTAAACAGCAGAAAGAAGATGGGAACAGGCGCATTCAATGACAACCCACACGAAGAGAGAAATGGACAAGAAACCAACACCCAAAAAAAGGAAGTCCCCAACAACAGAGAGAGAGAGAGAAAGAGGAAGAGAGAAATTTACATACATACACACACAACAACCGCATTTTTGTTTTGTGCTGAAAAAATATACATCCAACTTGCACGTATACATTCCCCCCCCCTCCTTCTTTTTCTTCAGAGTGGAGAAACGGACACGGCCAAAAAAAAAAAAAAAAAAAAAAAAACAGAACAAAAAACACAAATAAAGTTATTATTATAATTATTATCATTGAGACAAATGCCTCGGCAGGTGAGAACATCGACCATTTTACTTCATTTCCTTTTCGTCTTACATTGAGAGACCAAAAGGCAACACGCACAATAATAATAATAATAATACTAAAAGAGGAAGAAAGCCCAACAACCGACCAAGGCTAACAAAAACAACAAAGCAAAGTATAAGTAAAATAAAATCAGTTTTTTTTTTTTTTTTTGTGTGTGTGTATGTTTTAAAGGGGATGAAAAGGAGCAGAACGCCTCCCCTTCTTAATGCCAGGCCTGTTTCAAACAGATTGAAACAACTTTTCCTTGTATCTTCTTTTATTTTATTCCAGTATACACTCGGCATACCGCGGCGCCTGCGAAGAGAGGTCCTCTTCATTCACTCGCTGCTCCCCTGCGAGGGAGAAGGCAAGTTTTGATCCCCACACAGAGAAATTCCGACACACGGTCCACAGTCGATCCCACACACGACCGTACGAATCCTCCACGACCGCGTCCTTTTCGTCGTCTTGCACAGTCATTGTTGCCATCGTTTTCATTTCTTTCCCCTCCTCCTTTGCCCTGGTCGTTTGGATGCTCCGCAACATATTACTCAGAAGCACATGGTCTTCCGCCCACATCACGCCCACGCAATATATATATATATATGCCGCCGGGGAACAACAGAAGCTCGACAATGAACGGACGACAGGGAAACACAAAACAACAACAAAAAGTAAGACAATGTCTCAACTGGGAATCAGACACAAGCGCCCAAATATGGCCGGCTCGTCACGGTTCCTTTTTCTCCAGCAGGGAGCTCCACGCCTCCGTCACACCCTCCCCTTTTGTTATCTGGACGAGCGGGAAGGGGCCTAAGCTATTAAAAAAGAAGAGGAGGAGTAAAGGAAGCCCCACAGCCTGAGATGCACCCAGAAAATCCACGCATGCGCATTCACATCCTGAAGCACGGGCACAGAAATAAAGAGAGACAGCAAGAGCTTGTTTGTGTCAGCGTGATAGACGCCTTTCCCTCCCTTCCCCCCACCCACACACACACAAAAGATCACAAGTGACAATTTTTCTTTAGACAAAAGAGAAGCAACTGTTCGCGGAAGTCAATTTTTCAAACTTCAGTCGAAGTATACTCCCCGCGTCCCACATAACGGGAACAAACCGCACCGTGACACATCTCCGCCTGCTCAATTTGCTGCCAAGACGCCGCTCCAGAAGTACATCGTGAAAGCGTAGGGGCACAACAAACTCTCCGTCTACAGTCGCCGTGATGTCCTTTTCTGCGTGCGGTCTGCATGGCAGTTCCCACTCATGCTGCACCATACACTTCGGCACGAGAGGTGCCATCTGCAGCGGCGTCGGTTCGAGACAAATCTTAACGGGTGTCTTGCCTGCTCTCAATCCAACTGTGTTTCGCCCATCCGTTTTGGGCGCAGCGTGCGGCATCCCTCCGTCCCTTTTTTTTTTTTTTTTTTTTTAGGGAGGGGGGACAATTAAAACAACAACAAAAAGAAGCGGAGTGAGTGGAGAATGGCGGGCACACATGACACATGAAAGTTGCGGGATGATACAATCAACGTTCATGCGGAAATAAAAAAATATAAAAAAGGAGGGATAAACAAACAAACAGAAGCAAAAAAAACAACAACAAAAAAACATTCTTATAAATTTATAAATAACGACGGCAGAAAAATTTCACATCAACGCACCTGTTTTTTTTTCTTTTTTTTCCTGAAAAGCAGAGAGCAATTTTCATCCGGCATTGCGTAATCCTCCTCCAGTCCAAAGTCCACCGAGGCCGGGAGGGAAACCACCGCCTCCGTTTCGCGGATTCCCCGCCCAGCATCCTTCTGCTTGAGCCTCACAATAAAGCGTCGGCTCCTCTCATATGCATCATGCGCCGTCGTGTCAGTGAAGTTTGGTGCACAGGCCTGCGTCACAACGGCAACATAATCCCGGCCTTCTTCTTGCAGTCCTCGACCGATCCCCGGCGGTTCGGTAAACACCCAACGCTTATTGAGTGAGGAATAAGAGCGCCGGGTCATTTAAACGGCGCACCGCCCCCGGAACCATAAGAATAGTTTTGGCTTCCCCACTGCTGGTGCTCTTAGAGATACCTGCAGAGCCCTAGAGCCACTTTGCCCTAAAAGCCCGCCCTTGCCCCCACAAACAAACAAACAAACAAATAAACAACAACACAATTAGACATAATGGCAACGACACTTAAAACCCCTTCCATCAGTCAACGAGATTCTCCTCCGTGAGGCACCCCGTCTCCCCGCATGGAATAACATCATTCACCTGCTTCAATGCACCGCATTTGTAATGTGCACACAATATCAACCAAAAAGAAAACAACAACAAAAAACAAAAAACAAACAACAAACAATAACCAAAAAGACAAACAGACGCGCACGCAATTACAACACCAATAATAGAACGAAAACAACATTTAATTCTTTTTTTCTTTTTTGTTATAAAAATAAAATGAGCGGGCGAGAAAGGGAGTACATGTATTTGCGAGCTCTTCATCCACAGGCAACACCCATTCCCCATTACCGTTATGGTAAAAAGAAAAAAATAAAAATAAATAACTAAAAAATAAAAACAAAAGTTTTTTGGAAAGGATTACCCTAACATCTGCTAACTTTAACTGCTTTCATAGTCCTCTCTATACCACAGCATCGCAACCAATTCATTTTCTCACTAGGCGCGCCGATGCCTCTCACAAAAGGATTGAATGCGCTGGACAGCTTCGTGTAACATTGGCAAGGATCGAGAAATAGTTATCCGCAAAGCTCCTGGCATATTAAAAGGCTCGCCCGGGAATACGTGAACATTTTCCTCCTCCGCAAGCCTCCTGGAAAACTCCACGTCCGACCGTACGCTGCAGTCCAATTCCTCAAAGGCGAGAACGACAGACATAAACATCGAACCACGTGGCCGCACCAACTTCAGCCCGGGACAGTCCTTGAGGCCGTTGTAAAGCACCATCGCCCCCGCCTCCATGCGATTCGCACAGTCCTCAAAAAAACTCTGTGGCGTCTCCTCAAGGGCACTCACGACAGCATGTTGCAAGAGCGAGTTGGGCATCAGAGTACGGGTGGCCAGTTTTCGCACCCCTTTCAGTAGTTTTGCGCCGTAACCATCCCGATCCACCACAACCACCCAGCCAAAGCGATACCCTGGCACGTTGAACCGTTTGGAGAGACCACTCACAACAAAAAGAGGCACCGGCGTGTCAAAGTCCGCCACGGAGGTGAACTTCTCGCCTGAAAACACCAGGCCCGCGTAGATTTCATCCGCGATCAACGGGAGGTGAAGTTCCTCGCAAACACGAATGAGGTCCGCAATGTGTTGTCGTGAAAAGTTACTGCCGCACGGGTTCGACGGATTGTTCATCAGAATCGCCTTCGTCCTGCCGTCAACGAGGCTCCGCAGGTGGTCAAAGTCAATCTCCCAGTTCTTCTCATGATTGCAGTGATAAAACCTCGTTTGAATGTTATAGTAAGAACAAATGGTATCGTAGTGTGCAAAAAAGGGTGCCGGAAGCAAAATATTATCACCATCGTCGCACAAGGCACCAAAACACATCGACAACGCATCTGAGGAACCCGACGCCACAATGACATGGTCAGCAGCGACTTCTCCCTTCATAGACGGGGCGAAATTCGTCTTCCAGTACTTTCCAATGGACTTACACGTCTCATTAAGCCCAAAACATGGGCAATATCCATTGCAGATATTGGATTTCGCGCACTTAACAAAATTCGACGTCAGAATTGGCGGCGGAAGAAAATTACCATCAAGCGCGGGATCTCCAACCGCAAGCGAAATTAAACCCTTTCCAGATGAACCAGCAGCTGAGGCGCTGAGCAACTCAGACACAAAAGACTTCAGTTTGTTTTGACAACGTTCAGCACGTTTTGAACACCTCAAATCGCCAAATGAATAAGCCATTACAACAATTCCTTGAGAGACAGACTGTGGGTCCACAAACAAAAAAAAAAGCGAAGGGAAAGGAGGAAAGAAAGGACGGGAATGCCGCACACGCGGGCGCACGGACGGGCAGCGATCCGGAACCAAAAGAGGCGGCATGTCAAGCAGGAAAATGGTAAGAGGACAAAAATGGGCCTCTCACATCATAAGAAATAAAATAAAACCCAAAAAAAAAAAAAAAAAGATGTTAAACTAAAAGAGATTCGACGTTTTTTTTTTTTCTTTTCTTACCATGATTGCTCAACGAACCAGTAAAGCCCATTCCCCACACAAAAACAAAACAAAACAAAAAAAGAACACAAAAGCCGCAGTGTTAAACAGTACTCCCGTCCACACATACGCATACCCCCGCCCTACCGCAGATAAAATTAACCAGGTAAATGATTTCATTAAATAAATGGATGATGGAAAACACTAATTACGCCTTGGATGCGTCGTGTTGCCTGACGCCGGTCGCGGAATGAACCCTCTGCGGCTAAACGGCCGCGTGACGCTGGCAGAACGCCTTGATGCGCTCAACAGCCTCACGGTATACCTCAACGGGCCGCGTCGTCGTTAACCGCGTGAAGCCTGGTGCATGGAAGATGGTTCCAGGCAGCACCTGCACGTTTTCCTCCTCGAGCAGCTTCTCGAAGAACTCCACGTCGGTCTTGATGTCTCTGTACTTCTCCAAATCAATCCTCGACATCAAGTACATTGCTCCCCGCGGCATCGTCGGAGCCAGGCCGATACACTCACCAATGTGATTGTACAGGTACATGGCGCTTTCCTCGATTTTGGCAACGATCTGATCAAGGTGCTCCTGCGGAGTGTTGAGGAGGGCCTCGCCAAGGGCTGCCTGGACAACCGTGCATGGCCCACAGACCAACATCCCCACGCGCTTCAGACCATCCAGGAAGCTGGGGCCGTTGCCGTGTGGATCCACGTAGAGCAGCCATCCCAGCCGCCACCCGGGAACAACGAGGTTCTTCGCAGTGCCACCCAAAATCACGCGCGGCACCGTGGTCTCAAAGTCAGCCACAGACGTGAAGGTCGCGTTTGGATCCTTGCCCTTGAAGACCATGCCAGCGTAGATCTCGTCCGAAAAGAGGGGCAGACGCAGTTCCTCGGCAAGCCGCACAATGTCCTCGACGTGTTTGCGGCTGAAGTTGCTGCCGCACGGGTTGGACGGGTTCGTTACAATGAGCAGCTTCGTCTTATCGTCCTTGAGCCTCCGGATCTCGTCAAGGTCGGCCTCCCAGTCGTTCTCCGGCCGACAATTGTAAAAGTGCATGCCGATGCCGTACGCCTTGCACACCGTCTCGTAGTGGGGGAAGCCCGGCTGGGGCACCAGGGCGTAGTCACCCGCGTCACAGATCGCCGTGATGGCCATCAGAATGCCATGCGACCCGCCAGAGCAGAGCACCACGTTATCCTTCACGATCGTGCTCTTCAGTTCTTCCTTGTGGACAAACGAGTTGCGCCACCATGTCGCGACAGCTTCGCGGGCTTCTGGGGAGCCCACCGTCGGGAAGTAGCCGTTGCACTCCTGTGAGTCGATCGCCTCCTTCAGCTTCTTGATTTGGGCTGCCGACGTGAGAAGGTTCTTGTCCAGCGTCGGGTCACCGACGGAGAGCTTAATAATCGGCTTCGGAGACGGCGACGGTTTCGCGTTGTCCGAAACGGTGCGAATGGGGTTGAACACGAGACCCGCATGGTTCGACATGGAAACGTCCCACGAGCTCATTTTGCGTTTTATCGATGTTTTTATTGTTTTATTTACTTTCCACAGTTACGGGTTGCACTGATGCTTCTCTAAACCTAACCTTTGCACAACACCCAAATGCCACGGAGGAATACCGCACGGAAGCAGGGGAAGTCGGTGCAAACAAAAAAAGCGTAACAACACATCAACAAACAGATATCGCAATGTGAAACAAAAAGGCACAGAAACGTCAAGTACGGAGCGGAACAGGCACTAGTTGTGTGTGTGTGTGTGTCGGTGTGTGCACAGCGGCGGCAGACATCCTCGCTGTCCTCTTCTCTCCCACCTCACTTCTCTCTCCCCCGGTGTAG
Source organism: Trypanosoma cruzi (assembly GCF_000209065.1). Taxonomy (NCBI): domain Eukaryota; phylum Euglenozoa; class Kinetoplastea; order Trypanosomatida; family Trypanosomatidae; genus Trypanosoma; species Trypanosoma cruzi. Next base: position 102,894 of record NW_001849508.1, read on the forward strand.
ACAAGCGGCTCGCGGTGACGCACTGAGGGTCCGCTCGCTATTAAAGGGGATGGCGGGCACGGTCTCGTGGAGGCGGTTGGGCTGGGCGGCATCAGCGTCACTATCTAACGATTTCTCCGTTGGCTCTTCAGTGACACACTCAGATTTCCCGAGTTACATACATAAGAAGCTCCTCATCACGTGCTGCCGCAGTGCGAGATCATTAGCGGGGAGTGCGTGGGTGATCGCACACGCAGCTGACCCCTGGCGGTGCGGAAAGACCGCCCATTCCACTTGCGCACAACACCCGCTCAACCACAATCACATAACTCAGTTTACGGCCACAGATGAGCAACAAAGGACACACCAAAGAGACCCAAGCCAAATAAAATAACAAAAATAGAGGCCTCTAACAGCTTCAAGCGCACACGCAGTACACGTCCATTGCCCTCTTCATCCACCCCGTTGTGGCAGGTCAGCAACCAAAGTATGATCCTTGTTTTTGAACCTTCGTTTTGCATTTAAATGACTCTCATTGCTCGCATATACATTTTTTTCCCTTCTTATTTGCATTCATTTCCTGGCACTCCCGCCAAACCCGTTGTTATTTCCTTTCGGAATTTTCCCTCCGGCCGCCTCAGCGCGGTGCCAGGGTCAATTGCTCCGTATTGTCGGGGGAAGCCAGGAGCCAGCAATGTTTCCCTCACGGGGTCGTCGTTGTTGGCGCGGGGCTGACGGCATCAAAACCAGCGCCCGGACCAGCTGTGTCTTGCTGGGGCACGGCACAGCACCATGAGGTCTGGGGGCACGCCTTACAGGGCACGTGCTGCCAAATCAATAAGCCATTACAACAATTCCTTGAGAGACAGACTGTGGGTCCACAAACAAAAAAAAAAGCGAAGGGAAAGGAGGAAAGAAAGGACGGGAATGCCGCACACGCGGGCGCACGGACGGGCAGCGATCCGGAACCAAAAGAGGCGGCATGTCAAGCAGGAAAATGGTAAGAGGACAAAAATGGGCCTCTCACATCATAAGAAATAAAATAAAACCCAAAAAAAAAAAAAAAAAGATGTTAAACTAAAAGAGATTCGACGTTTTTTTTTTTTCTTTTCTTACCATGATTGCTCAACGGACCAGTAAAGCCCATTCCCCACACAAAAACAAAACAAAACAAAAAAAGAACACAAAAGCCGCAGTGTTAAACAGTACTCCCGTCCACACATACGCATACCCCCGCCCTACCGCAGATAAAATTAACCAGGTAAATGATTTCATTAAATAAATGGATGATGGAAAACACTAATTACGCCTTGGATGCGTCGTGTTGCCTGACGCCGGTCGCGGAATGAACCCTCTGCGGCTAAACGGCCGCGTGACGCTGGCAGAACGCCTTGATGCGCTCAACAGCCTCACGGTATACCTCAACGGGCCGCGTCGTCGTTAACCGCGTGAAGCCTGGTGCATGGAAGATGGTTCCAGGCAGCACCTGCACGTTTTCCTCCTCGAGCAGCTTCTCGAAGAACTCCACGTCGGTCTTGATGTCTCTGTACTTCTCCAAATCAATCCTCGACATCAAGTACATTGCTCCCCGCGGCATCGTCGGAGCCAGGCCGATACACTCACCAATGTGATTGTACAGGTACATGGCGCTTTCCTCGATTTTGGCAACGATCTGATCAAGGTGCTCCTGCGGAGTGTTGAGGAGGGCCTCGCCAAGGGCTGCCTGGACAACCGTGCATGGCCCACAGACCAACATCCCCACGCGCTTCAGACCATCCAGGAAGCTGGGGCCGTTGCCGTGTGGATCCACGTAGAGCAGCCATCCCAGCCGCCACCCGGGAACAACGAGGTTCTTCGCAGTGCCACCCAAAATCACGCGCGGCACCGTGGTCTCAAAGTCAGCCACAGACGTGAAGGTCGCGTTTGGATCCTTGCCCTTGAAGACCATGCCAGCGTAGATCTCGTCCGAAAAGAGGGGCAGACGCAGTTCCTCGGCAAGCCGCACAATGTCCTCGACGTGTTTGCGGCTGAAGTTGCTGCCGCACGGGTTGGACGGGTTCGTTACAATGAGCAGCTTCGTCTTATCGTCCTTGAGCCTCCGGATCTCGTCAAGGTCGGCCTCCCAGTCGTTCTCCGGCCGACAATTGTAAAAGTGCATGCCGATGCCGTACGCCTTGCACACCGTCTCGTAGTGGGGGAAGCCCGGCTGGGGCACCAGGGCGTAGTCACCCGCGTCACAGATCGCCGTGATGGCCATCAGAATGCCATGCGACCCGCCAGAGCAGAGCACCACGTTATCCTTCACGATCGTGCTCTTCAGTTCTTCCTTGTGGACAAACGAGTTGCGCCACCATGTCGCGACAGCTTCGCGGGCTTCTGGGGAGCCCACCGTCGGGAAGTAGCCGTTGCACTCCTGTGAGTCGATCGCCTCCTTCAGCTTCTTGATTTGGGCTGCCGACGTGAGAAGGTTCTTGTCCAGCGTCGGGTCACCGACGGAGAGCTTAATAATCGGCTTCGGAGACGGCGACGGTTTCGCGTTGTCCGAAACGGTGCGAATGGGGTTGAACACGAGACCCGCATGGTTCGACATGGAAACATCCCACGAGCTCATTTTGCGTTTTATCGATGTTTTTATTGTTTTATTTACTTTCCACAGTTACGGGTTGCACTGATGCTTCTCTAAACCTAACCTTTGCACAACACCCAAATGCCACGGAGGAATACCGCACGGAAGCAGGGGAAGTCGGTGCAAACAAAAAAAGCGTAACAACACATCAACAAACAGATATCGCAATGTGAAACAAAAAGGCACAGAAACGTCAAGTACGGAGCGGAACAGGCACTAGTTGTGTGTGTGTGTGTGTCGGTGTGTGCACAGCGGCGGCAGACATCCTCGCTGTCCTCTTCTCTCCCACCTCACTTCTCTCTCCCCCGGTGTAGACAAGCGGCTCGCGGTGACGCACTGAGGGTCCGCTCGCTATTAAAGGGGATGGCGGGCACGGTCTCGTGGAGGCGGTTGGGCTGGGCGGCATCAGCGTCACTATCTAACGATTTCTCCGTTGGCTCTTCAGCGACACACTCAGATTTCCCGAGTTACATACATAAGAAGCTCCTCATCACGTGCTGCCGCAGTGCGAGATCATTAGCGGGGAGTGCGTGGGTGATCGCACACGCAGCTGACCCCTGGCGGTGCGGAAAGACCGCCCATTCCACTTGCGCACAACACCCGCTCAACCACAATCACATAACTCAGTTTACGGCCACAGATGAGCAACAAAGGACACACCAAAGAGACCCAAGCCAAATAAAATAACAAAAATAGAGGCCTCTAACAGCTTCAAGCGCACACGCAGTACACGTCCATTGCCCTCTTCATCCACCCCGTTGTGGCAGGTCAGCAACCAAAGTATGATCCTTGTTTTTGAACCTTCGTTTTGCATTTAAATGACTCTCATTGCTCGCATATACAATTTTTTCCCTTCTTATTTGCCTTCATTTCCTGGCACCCCCGCCAAACCCGTTGTTATTTCCTTTCGGAATTTTCCCTCCGGCCGCCTCAGCGTGGTGCCAGGGTCAATTGCTCCGTATTGTCGGGGGAAGCCAGGAGCCAGCAATGTTTCCCTCACGGGGTCGTCGTTGTTGGCGCGGGGCTGACGGCATCAAAACCAGCGCCCGGACCAGCTGCGTCTTGCTGGGGCACGGCACAGCACCACGAGGTCTGGGGGCACGCCTTACAGGGCACGTGCTGCCAAATCAATAAGCCATTACAACAATTCCTTGCGGGACAGACTGTGGGTCCACAAAAAAAAAAAAAAACAAAAAAAAAAACAGCGAAGGGAAAGGAGGAAGGAAAAGATTGGAATGCCACACACTCGGGCGCACGGACGGGCAGCGATCCGGGACCAAAAGAGGCGGCATGTCAAGCAGGAAAATGGTAAGAGGACAAAAATGCCCCCCCCCCCCCACATCATAAGGAATAAAATAAAACCCAAAAAAAAAAAAAAAAAAAAAGATGTTAAACCAAAAGAGATTCGACGTTTTTTTTTCTTTTACTTCTTACCACGATTGCTCAACGGACCAGTAAAGCCCATTCCCCACACAAAAACAAAACAAAACAAAAAAAGAACACAAAAGCCGCAGTGTTAAACAGTACTCCCGTCCACACATACGCATACCCCCGCCCTACCGCAGATAAAATTAACCAGGTAAATGATTTCATTAAATAAATGGATGATGGAAAACACTAATTACGCCTTGGATGCGTCGTGTTGCCTGACGCCGGTCGCGGAATGAACCCTCTGCGGCTAAACGGCCGCGTGACGCTGGCAGAACGCCTTGATGCGCTCAACAGCCTCACGGTATACCTCAACGGGCCGCGTCGTCGTTAACCGCGTGAAGCCTGGTGCATGGAAGATGGTTCCAGGCAGCACCTGCACGTTTTCCTCCTCGAGCAGCTTCTCGAAGAACTCCACGTCGGTCTTGATGTCTCTGTACTTCTCCAAATCAATCCTCGACATCAAGTACATTGCTCCCCGCGGCATCGTCGGAGCCAGGCCGATACACTCACCAATGTGATTGTACAGGTACATGGCGCTTTCCTCGATTTTGGCAACGATCTGATCAAGGTGCTCCTGCGGAGTGTTGAGGAGGGCCTCGCCAAGGGCTGCCTGGACAACCGTGCATGGCCCACAGACCAACATCCCCACGCGCTTCAGACCATCCAGGAAGCTGGGGCCGTTGCCGTGTGGATCCACGTAGAGCAGCCATCCCAGCCGCCACCCGGGAACAACGAGGTTCTTCGCAGTGCCACCCAAAATCACGCGCGGCACCGTGGTCTCAAAGTCAGCCACAGACGTGAAGGTCGCGTTTGGATCCTTGCCCTTGAAGACCATGCCAGCGTAGATCTCGTCCGAAAAGAGGGGCAGACGCAGTTCCTCGGCAAGCCGCACAATGTCCTCGACGTGTTTGCGGCTGAAGTTGCTGCCGCACGGGTTGGACGGGTTCGTTACAATGAGCAGCTTCGTCTTATCGTCCTTGAGCCTCCGGATCTCGTCAAGGTCGGCCTCCCAGTCGTTCTCCGGCCGACAATTGTAAAAGTGCATGCCGATGCCGTACGCCTTGCACACCGTCTCGTAGTGGGGGAAGCCCGGCTGGGGCACCAGGGCGTAGTCACCCGCGTCACAGATCGCCGTGATGGCCATCAGAATGCCATGCGACCCGCCAGAGCAGAGCACCACGTTATCCTTCACGATCGTGCTCTTCAGTTCTTCCTTGTGGACAAACGAGTTGCGCCACCATGTCGCGACAGCTTCGCGGGCTTCTGGGGAGCCCACCGTCGGGAAGTAGCCGTTGCACTCCTGTGAGTCGATCGCCTCCTTCAGCTTCTTGATTTGGGCTGCCGACGTGAGAAGGTTCTTGTCCAGCGTCGGGTCACCGACGGAGAGCTTAATAATCGGCTTCGGAGACGGCGACGGTTTCGCGTTGTCCGAAACGGTGCGAATGGGGTTGAACACGAGACCCGCATGGTTCGACATGGAAACATCCCACGAGCTCATTTTGCGTTTTATCGATGTTTTTATTGTTTTATTTACTTTCCACAGTTACGGGTTGCACTGATGCTTCTCTAAACCTAACCTTTGCACAACACCCAAATGCCACGGAGGAATACCGCACGGAAGCAGGGGAAGTCGGTGCAAACAAAAAAAGCGTAACAACACATCAACAAACAGATATCGCAATGTGAAACAAAAAGGCACAGAAACGTCAAGTACGGAGCGGAACAGGCACTATTTGTGTGTGTGTGTGTGTCGGTGTGTGCACAGCGGCGGCAGACATCCTTGCTGTCCTCTTCTCTCCCACCTCACTTCTCTCCCCCCGGTGTAGACAAGCGGCTCGCGGTGACGCACTGAGGGTCCGCTCGCTATTAAAGGGGATGGCGGGCACGGTCTCGTGGAGGCGGTTGGGCTGGGCGGCATCAGCGTCACTATCTAACGATTTCTCCGTTGGCTCTTCAGTGACACACTCAGATTTCCCGAGTTACATACATAAGAAGCTCCTCATCACGTGCTGCCGCAGTGCGAGATCATTAGCGGGGAGTGCGTGGGTGATCGCACACGCAGCTGACCCCTGGCGGTGCGGAAAGACCGCCCATTCCACTTGCGCACAACACCCGCTCAACCACAATCACATAACTCAGTTTACGGCCACAGATGAGCAACAAAGGACACACCAAAGAGACCCAAGCCAAATAAAATAACAAAAATAGAGGCCTCTAACAGCTTCAAGCGCACACGCAGTACACGTCCATTGCCCTCTTCATCCACCCCGTTGTGGCAGGTCAGCAACCAAAGTATGATCCTTGTTTTTGAACCTTCGTTTTGCATTTAAATGACTCTCATTGCTCGCATATACATTTTTTTCCCTTCTTATTTGCATTCATTTCCTGGCACCCCCGCCAAACCCGTTGTTATTTCCTTTTGAAATTTTCCCTCCGGCCGCTGCTTCAGTGTGCTGAGATGTAGGCAACGAGGTCCAGCACTTTGTGGGAATACCCAGTCTCGTTGTCGTACCAGGAGATGAGCTTCACAAAGTGATTGTTGAGGGAAATACCGGCCTTGACGTCAAATACTGACGTCAGCGTGACGCCATTCATGTCAGTGGAAACAACCTCGTCCTCCGTGTAGCCAAGAATGCCTTTCAGCTCCCCTTCAGAGGCTGCCTTGATGGCGGAGCAGATCTGCTCGTATGTCGCTGGCCTCTCCAGGCGCGCGGTGAGGTCGACAACCGACACGTTGGGAGTCGGCACACGGAACGCCATGCCGGTCAGCCTGCCGTTCAGCGCGGGAATAACCTTCCCAACCGCCTTGGCTGCTCCGGTGGCGGACGGAATGATGTTCTGCGCCGCACCGCGACCTCCGCGCCAGTCTTTCTGCGACGGACCATCCACTGTTTTTTGTGTTGCCGTGGTGGCATGCACTGTCGTCATGAGACCCTCAACGATGCCAAATTTCTCATGAATAATCTTCGCAAGCGGCGCAAGGCAGTTCGTTGTGCACGAGGCGTTGGAGACGATTTCCTGTCCTTTGTACATCGTGTTGTTCACACCCATGACAAACATGGGCGTGTCGTCCTTTGGCGGGCCTGTCATGACGACCTTCTTTGCGCCGGCCTGAATGTGCTTGCGGGCGGTCTCATCGGTGAGGAAGAGACCTGTCGACTCGACCACGACCACCGCGCCGACCTCATTCCACTTAAGATTGGCGGGATCGCGCTCACTTGTCACGCGGATCTTCTTGCCGTTGACGACGAGAGCGCCTTCCCGCACCTCCACCATGCCGCCGTAGCGACCGTGCGTGGAGTCATACTTCAGCATGTACGCCATGTAATCCGCGTCCAGCAGATCGTTAATGCCAACAATCTCAATGTCGTTGCGGTGTTGCGCGGCGCGGAAGACCATTCGGCCGATGCGGCCAAATCCATTGATGCCAATCTTGATGGTTACTTTTTTCCCTTCAGTCATTTTCTTTCTTCCTCCCGTCCGGTAACGTTTGCGTTGAATACCGATGAGTAGATTACGATGTTGTGGCTGCTAACAAGTAATTATTTGTGGATTATAACTTTTTGTTTTGTTTTTACAATGATGCTTCTCTTTTATTTATTTTTTTGTGCATGTGCAACAATAGAAGAAAGAAAAAGAGAGGGATATAGGGATATGATCTGCGGAGAAGCCTGATGAAGGACAGATGCTGTGGTTACGTGACAAATGCCTTTTTTACTCTTCTCGTCAATACGCATCCAATATCTGCTTCCTTCTTTCTTTTTACCACTCTCCCTCTACCTCTCCCTCTCCCTAGACACCCACACACACACAAACACAAAGACACAGACATGAAATCTTAGAGAATTTTGTGCGCCATGGCAATGCCTACAATCCTTTTACCCATCGACAGCGACATCCCAGAGGAAGGAGGGTGAGGGGACCACCACGTTAGCGGGCATTGTATTTGCCAAAAAACAATGTATGTATACCCATTGATGTATACATTAATATATAATTAATTCACAAAAAATAAAAATATAATAAAAATAAAACAAAAACAACAACAACAGACAAACGTAAAAAAAAAACAAAGACAGGGGGAGTAAACGATTCGTAGAGGAGGAGTGAAAAGGTTTAGGGGGATAAAAATTGCATGGGCATGAAATAACTGTTCCAAGCCTGCACAAGAAGTAAACTCCCTTCCAACGAATTAACATGTGAGTGTGTTTACCGAATTCCTTCTCCGCAGCGCCAATTCCCGCTTTTCACACAGAAGCCCGGACCCCTTTTAACACATATATCCACTGACTATAAAGATGCGTACATAAATGCTCGTATCCATGTGTATTGGAATGACCTTTTGCTGGGACTTTTTACATCCGCCCCTCTTCCATCTCCTTCTCCCTCAACCGCACCGCGTGTTCACAACATTTCCTTTTTTTTTTTTTTTCTCTTCTTCTTTTCCTTCACACCCCTCCCCGAATTTTTTTCTTTTTTCTCCCCTTTTAAACCGCTTTTTTGTGTCGCTCGCAAAAGTCATGAATGCGTGCAGCGACCTCATCCACAATTTTCTTTGGACGCGACACAACAATGCGGAAGTAACCCGGCATGTGAAGGTCCTCGCCAGGGACAACCTGCACATTCTCCTCGTCCTCGAGCATCTCGTAGAACTCCGTGTCATTCGTGATGTCCTTGAAAAGTTTGGTGTCGACCCCCACCATGATGAACATCGATCCCTGCGGTACCGCACACGATAGGCCGTGGCATTGTTGAATCGCGTTTGCAAGCGCAACGGCGTTCTCACGCAGTTCCTCCGCGTTCCTTTTAAAGTACGACTCCGGCGTCTGGGACAAAATCTCCGGCAGTGCCCCCTGTAACACTGCACATGGGCCCAGCGCCACGGTGCTGAGGTTTTGCATCCCACGCATGACATCCCCGGCGTGGCCGTGCGTGTCCATGAGAAGAGCCCACCCAAGGCGCCATCCGGGAACCATAAAAACTTTTGAAAGACCTCCCAAAATGAAGCGCGGCACCGGCGTGTCAAAGTCCGCCACGGAGGTGAACGTCTCGCCTGAAAACACCAGGCCCGCATAGATTTCATCCGCGATCAACGGGAGGTGAAGTTCCTCGCAAACACGAATGAGGTCCGCAATGTGTTGTCGTGAAAAGTTGCTGCCGCATGGGTTCGACGGATTGTTCATCAGAATCGCCTTCGTCCTGCCGTCAACGAGGCTCCGCAGGTGGTCAAAGTCAATCTCCCAGTCCTTCTCATGATTGCAAAGATAGTGGCGCGCTTCCACCGAGTAGAGTTCACACGCGAAATCATAGAAGGAGAAGCACGGCTTCGGGATGAGGATGTTGTCTCCCTCGTCACACAATGACGTCAAAGAAACGATGAACACATCCGAGACGCCACATCCAAACACAACATTCTCTCCCTTGCAGTGCGCTGACTGTTGAGGCGCAAAGTTTTTTCCCCAGTATTGCGCCACCGCCTCGCGTGCATCTGGCCGCCCCGTCATTTGCGGATACCCGTTGCACTTGTTGCCCTCCACACACCGCACCAAAGCGTCAACGGCAGAGGGCGGCGCCACAAGGTTGCCGTCATGCGTGGGATCGCCGACGGAGAATTTAAGTTGAGACTTGTTGGCAGGCGCCTTGGACTTGCGGAGAGTAATGCACTCCAGTGTGTTCACACCCCGCTTCGACATCGTCGAGGGTTCCAGCACCTTCCATGATTCCATTGTTTATTATTATTTTCTTTTTTTGGCCACTTCTTTTATTTCCGTCTCTCTTTTGTCCTTCCTTGTTCTCTCGTGTCTTCCTCCAACAGCGAGAGACGGAGCGGGTGGGTGGGAAACAAAAACAGGAGCATCGGGGGAAAAGAAGGTTGGAAAACAACAACAACAAAAAGAAATATGCGGTGCCGCGCATAAAACAGGCAAAAAACATGCGGGTGAGATGAAATCGCTTAACGGCACATTCTTACACCTTCTTCGTCCTTTAAGGTGGCAGGAAGGCGACATGTGGGCCTCAACTCTTGGGTGAAGGCTTCCACAACGCACGCGGAGAAATCATCGACATAAGCCACGGCACAGGCAATACGCGAAGTAGCGGAAATAAGACAAAAATACGTGGCATGTACACTCTCTCCACGCCATGACGTACGGCCCAAATGCAGCGCTCCGCCACGTCTTCGGGAGTGACAGGGCGTTTACAGAAGGGCGATACGACAAGTAGACTTCCTGTGGGAGACTTTGGGTCCATTTTATCATCAACCACCTTGTTGTCATCGCTAGTTGACACGCACGATGCGGCCGGGGCTACTCGCAAATCACTACAGAGGCAAAACAGCGTTGTGCGCACCTTTCCACTTCCCCCCATCTCCCTAATCATCATTTGTAGACTTTCGTGTGCCCCAACGGAGGCCCAGTGCGAGGCGGCATAGTCAGGATGCCTTGCGACTCCCACCACCCCTGCTGCATTGGTTATGGTGACAAAGTGACCATCCTTCTGCCGCAGCATGCCAGGCAATAATGCCCTAGCAAGAACAATCGAGCAGAGTACATTGCCCAACAGGATCCTTTCACTAGATTCATCGTTTCGTTCAAAAAAATGTCTCGAGACACACGCATCTGCGACATTCACAACAACGTGAACAGGCCCCAGTAGCTTTGCTACACGTTGCAATTGAACGCGGTTTGTCAAATCAACCAAGTTTGCCGTGAGCTGCGTCCCGGCGCCCATCTCTCCCCCCTTTAACTTCTTCGGTGTGTCGCCGCTAGGAGAGCATTCCCGCGTCTCCGCCTGCTCTTCCTTCTCGTTGGTGCAACCGAACTCCCGCAGAAGCTGATCCAATTTCTTCTTCTGGCTATCCCACACAATCACATTGGCATTGAGCTGCATAAACCGCCTGACGAGACATCCACCCACCAGCGAGGCGCCACCAACGATCAGAACCGTTTTCCCCGCAACCGACCTGCAGCGGTACGCAAAGCAGCCATAAATGGACCAGAAGAACCACCCCGTGATGCACACGAAGAGAAAAAAAATCATTCCGCTCTCCCCCGCTCCCCAAAAAAAAACTACAGTTTATTCTTTATTTTTTTCTTTTAATTGTTCAAAAAGGAAAAAGCCCAACAACAAAATCAAAGGCAAGAAAAAAGCTAAAAAGAGAGAAAATCATACAAACGCTTCCCTCCCGCGTCTTCTTTTCGTCCCCCTCTCACCCACTCGCGGAAGCTTATTGTGCAATACGCCACCCAACACAATGACGCAACAGAGCCAGCCACATTCCGGCGAACTCCGTTTTTCACTTCACTTCCGAGCCATCCGGCGAATGTACTCGCGGGAACTAAAGTCGGCAGCACGAATGGGCTCAGGGATGCGGTGTTTACACATGGAAAGCACCAACGCGGCTGCTTCAGCGTATCCGACAAGATGACCAGGGGAGATGAAGATGGGCTTCTTCACACCGGCGTTTGGTGTGGCAGCATAGCCCCACAGCGTTCCGCTCTGCCCAATCATTGACTTCACGAACGGTGCCATCGTCCTTCTTTTAGAGCCACCGCCATCTTCGTCATTGGCCTCAAAAAGACACTGCATGGACTTGCGTGTCATGCCGTCCACAGCCATAAAGTTTTTCGCGCAGCCAACCGTGGGGATGTCTAAAACAACACCCAAGTGACTGGCGAGTCCACAGCGAAGCGGGTGTTGAACTCCACAACCATCCACAAGTAAAAGCTGCGGATAAACAGACATATCCTCTGCACAATTCCCATCTCGAAATTTATTCATCAGCTCGACGAGTGGCACAACCTCGCGAAAGGCCAAAAATCCCGGTATATAAGGCTCCGTTACCTCGCACTGATGGTAAACCGTGCGACACCGCCGCATATTTGGGTACTCCATGACAACTAGACAGGCCACAGCGAGATTTGTCCCTTTTAAAAAAGAAACGTCTACCCCACCCACGTGCCGCAGCGGCAAGAGAGATGAAGGCAATGCGAGTTTCCTGCTCTCAGCCTCACGCCGCAACTGTGGGCCAAGTACGGCAGACGCGTAAAACTCATCCAATAGGCCTTGCGGAAGCGCAAATGTGGGAGTAAAAAAGATCATTTCTTTCGTGTCTTCTTCTGTGCACTGCTCCAACGACTCCAAAATGTGTGGCACGCGAACAAGACCCGCCAGTTGCCGCTGAACATCTTCCCACATCTCCCGTTTCCTCGCAAGGTCCGCGGGAACCAGTTTTGATTCGTCCATTGCCTACCCTCTTGACCATCAGGCCGTGCGCAGCGCCCACGTCACCATTCAAAAAAAAAAAAAAAAAAAATAACAGTAAAAAAAAACGGCTCTTCAAACGCTTCATTAAAAAGCAACGCGAGTTGGAGTTACGCACCAACACACAGGGAGAAGGTAACGTAAAAAGGAGGAAGATCCCCCACCGGCCCAGCGGGTATCCCGCAATAATTCCCATTTAACATTTCTTACTTCTTTTTTTCTTTTCTTTTCCTCTTCCTCTTCCTCCCTCAATTTTTTCTGAGCGGCACACCACGTCGTGCTAATAATTGAAAAAACAAAAAACAAACAAACCGCCCAATGCGATTCCACCGTCTCCGTCCAGTGTGTGCTCATACTCCCGTTCTTTTTGCCTGTCGGCCCACAAGTCGCAAAACAAAATAACAAGAGGGAAACCCAAGAGGGTTCCTTTTTTTTTTTTTTTTTTTTAAGCAAAATAAAAATATTTTTATTCTTCTTATTATTCTTCTTCTTCGTTTTCCTAGTGGGGAAGATGTTTTTTTTTTTTTTTTTTTTGTGTGTGTGTGTGGAGAGAGAGAGGGAAGGCGTTCAAATGAAATCCGGCCAAAAGGACAAAAAAAAAGAAAAAATATGGGGCCACTTATCAACGCCGCCCACATTCCATCGTCGCCTACCAACGCCACATACGATGTAGCCACAATTGCTGGTAAGATAATACATGTAAAACAAGAAACAAACAAAAAAAACCACCCCACCCAAGTACGCACGCATACACACAGACGCATGGACGCACGTAAAAAAAAAAAAAAAGTAACCGGGGAAATAATGATAATAAAAACAGGGGGAACGCACAAAATGCATCAAAATCAAAGGAAAAAGCACAGTGAATGAGTGGGCAGAAAAAAAAAAAGATGCATTGTCCATTTTCCCTCTTTATATATATATATATATATATATATATATTCCTGTTGTTCTTCGTCTTTTGATTAAAAAGTTGTTTTTTTTTTTCTCGTTTTCTTTTGTCCATTTGCATAAAATAATAATAATAATAATAATAATAAACAGGTGTAACTTCATTCGCACACGTGAATGCGTCCAGGAGATTTTCTTCTCGGCATGACTAAAGTTGCGCCTTCTGCTTTTTCCCCACGGAGAGGTCCAAACCGCACCGGTAGCAGCCCATCAGGTTCAGGTTGAGTAACTTCTTCTGCCGCAGGTACGTCACACGACTCTGGAAACCGAAGCGCTCCATCTCATGGTTGAGTGCTTCGCGATGCATCTCCTTCAAGTTCTGTGGGTTTCTATAGAAGAACGCGTTATTCACGATGTTGTCTCCGACAAGGACAATAGTGAGAGGCAAAAGGGCCATGCTCGCCTCACTGCCAACGCGCATGAGGTACTCGTGGTACTTCTTCATTGCCTTGCAGGCGTTCGCGTCGCCCTCACTTGCGAGCTTCGCAATCTCTCCGGCCGAGCACGGCGGCCTGCTCCCACGCACCACCTGCCTGTAGTGGAACTCCAGCCCTGCCCCACTTACCATGTTCTCGTAGTTGGGAAGAAGCTTCAGCTCTGCGTGGAGGGTCTGGATGTAGTCAATATCCTTCCGCATCGGGATAGTCTGCGAGCCAAGCTCCAGTGGAACGACGATGTGCTGCTGGTTCATGGGATTGTAGTAGATGAGGGAGGAACCAAGCCCCGTACCAGGAGCCAAGACGAGGCAGCGACCACGGCCAATAACGGACCCTGCCGGCTCCTGCTCACACGTGCGCCACTGTGTGCCTTCCCACATGACTCCGAAGTACTCCGAAAAAACATGTGCATCACTGACGGCCAACACACCAAAGCCCCCTGCTTCAAGGTCATTAAGAATGGCACTGCGGCCCGGCGGGAAAAGTGCCTTCGGGTAATCTGAAAGACGCGCAATTCCCTTCAGATTGTTGAACGGTCCACCCACAGCACCGCCCGTGACAGGCCCGGGTACATTGATGACGCCCGCCTTCACCCGTTTTATTACCGATGCAGGCATCAATTCAATGATCTCATTAAAAAATTCAATAAGCTCTGTGATGTCCTTGCGCTTCATGGAGTACCGCGTGACGCAAGCATGAACAGAATCGTTCTTTCCTTCACGCACAAAACCCATGCGGGCGCTCGTTCCGCCAACATCACCAACGAAGGTAAGCGGCACATTCCACGCTGGAGTCTTGAGCTCCTCGCACAGTTCATGAAGGCTGAGTTCCTTGATATTCATCTGGCAATGCAAAAATAATATATGCGTGGATTCGCTTTGCTTTTTCTCAGATTGCAATAAGCTTCGGAGCAACAAGAAAAACAACAAAGAAAAGTATTTGAAAAAAAAGAAAAAAAAAAAAAAAAAAAAAAAAGCATGCATTAGAAGAAAACAAAGGCAACTTCATCTACAGAAAAGACCAACACTTCCATTATTGAGGTGCCACAAAAGCAATACCAACAACAGGACCCATGACAAGAGTACGAATACCGCCTGAGAGTGAAGAAGGCTCACACCTTTTTGATTCCTAACGTTGGGTTGGAAAAGCCCATGCGTTTCGTCGAAGTGGAGGAGTACAAGTTGTGAAACTTCTTTTTCATGCCCTTTGTCGACATGAGTCCCGGGACCGTTGGGTTCTTCATGGAACGCTCCACCTCCGCCATGTACGATATATTGTTGCGATGCATAGAGATAGGCTGATTCTCCGGGGCGTAAAATTGATTTTGTTGCTTCTGTTCCGCCGTCGTGGCACTTCCACCGCGAGCACCATTCGACGCGTTCTTCTGCAGCTCCTCCAACTCCTTGAAGTATCGCCGAATGCGGTCGGTCTGCACCCAATTGTAGGCAAAGTGCTCCATCGTGTGCTTAGTGGAGTACGTCGTCGGGTCGTAGTTCTCTTGGTACGCCTTTGGTCGGAACTTCTGCGAGCGAAACCAAAATGGATTTCCAAAACGTGGGTAAAGGCCTATTCTTACGGCCTGCGCCTTTGCCACACGAAGCTTTGCGACGGCCTCCGGGTTTAAGGGAAGAATGTCCGCAGGATACATGTGTCCTGTGCGAGTTAAGAAGCGAGAAATGGTGGCCGGATTCTTGTAATTAAGTTTCATGTAAACTTCAGGGGAGGGGCGTTGCATCCCCTGCGGGTCCTTATCCTCAATATCAAACGGCTGGGCGTTTCGAAACTGTTGAAGGGCAATGTCGCCTACTGTTTCCCCTGTACGCCAACGGGTGAGGTTCGTGAGTAATTGCTCGTCAGGAAAACGATGGTAATGGAGCTGCACCTGCTGACCGAACAGCCAACCCTCACGTCCACGCTTACGACCTCGGTAGGCCGGTTTCTCCTGCGGCTCCACGTGGTAGGGCGTGGAGTCCTGCTTGGTGAGGAGGTTAATGTACTCATTCCACGGCTGACGGCAGATCGCAAACTGCGCCATGGCGTTTGCGTACACCGACCCACCCATGCGGTTCATATCGAATCAGAGCTCCCACGTTGTTTATTTTTATGCCTATTTCTTCTATAACCACCGCCACTACAAACAGCAGCGGCCTGTCCTTTCACCACCCCTCCTGACAGTAATCGATAGGAACAATTATGTCACATGTATGAAAAAAAAGAAAAAAAGAAAGAAAGTGAGAGAGGGAGAGAGAAAGCGCAATAAAACAGAAGAAGGAGGGGGATTGGGTGGATGGGGTGAAGGATGGATGGAGGGAAAAACGCTCTAACTGACCCAACAGCAGCGAGCTATCATTAGGGGCCGGGTGCGAGAACATGCACAAATCATTTATTCGTCTGCATATCGTCAAGAAGTCCGAATAATAATAATATAATAAATGAAAAAACAAACGTCCATTTAATACATTTCCCCTCCCCTTAAAAAAAAAAAAAAAAAAAGACCAAAACGAACAACTGACAACGGCATAATTCAATACGAGAACCAAATAAAAAGAGTTACGCACACATTTCCTCACCAATCAACACCTCTTTTACATTTTTCACCCCACAAATGCACATGTAAAAAGAACAGGGAAACAGAATAATTCCAAATACATGCAAAGGATCATCAACCACCTCCCCCTTCTCTGTCCATTGCGGCGTCATAAAATGAACCACAGGCAGAAAAAGAGATATGTGGATCGTCCATGCCCAAACAACATACACACGTAGATGCAGAACATCTACATTCATACATTTAGATATAAATATTAAATTTTTTTTTTTTTTTTTTACTTCATAACAGCTTGCTGTTCTCCTCTATTGGTTTCATTCCTCTCTATTAGTCTCCGCGGAAGTCCCGTTTGCCTCTTCTTCCCCCGATGAGTTCCCTCCATTCTCCACCACCGACAATGGTGGCACAACGTTGCCATTCCTTGGAACTTCTGGACGCGACGCTGCTTGTTCCGCCAACATGGATATGAGACTCGCCATTTGCCTCCGCATGATCTCCTGTCCTCGTTCCCTTTGCCTATCATCAATCTTCTGCAGCAGCCTCAGCGATGAAATGGAGTCGGTTCGCATTGACACAACATCCTTCGAGGCGGATCGTAGCAGCCGCAGGCCGACCACCATGAGGCTGGAACCAAGCAGGGAGAAGATAAGAAGACCCTGAATATCCCTGAACCAGTCCACACTGAGGAGCATCGCAATTCCAGAGTAAAGCTCAAGCCACGGGTCAAAGTCATCTTCGGTGGCAGCAAAAGAACCATCGGTGCTTAGGGGAACCAACAGACCCTTTATCCACCCCCGCGTCAACACTTCCATCATGACACGTGATCCTACAAAGAGAAACAACACAGCTGACGCAATCACGCACTTTAATGTAACGACAAAGGCAGTGCGTCGACGGGCGGAGCGGCGCGACGCCTGACTCAGCTCCCGAGCGTGCATTTCCTCTCGAATGAGAGGATGACAACTCATCCGCCCTGATATGCGCCTCAGCGCTATCCATTCAGTAAGCATCTTTGCGGAGAGGTACAGAAGTATGACAGTGAGGAGCACAAAAAAAGGGACCAACATAAAGCCAACAACAAACTTGAAATAGGACCCGCCGTACTCTTTGTTCAGGAGACCTAGCAGGGAAGAACGGGCGTCACGAAACAAACTTTCATCCGAAAGGCAAGAGCTCCGCTCGGTCTCCTCGCGAAGACGAACAATTTCCTCGCGGATCAAAGACACTGCATCCATTTCCAAGCCAGGATGTACACGCATTGTACCAAATTCACTATCTGCGCCCAAAATAAATCTTTTTTTTTTTTTTTCCCTTCTCACACCTTCTTCTATTTCGGTCTTTCTGTTCTTGTTCGCTCAATTTACTAAAGTTGTTTGTTAATCCAAATTTGCGGACGTGTTTTCCTTCGATGTTCCAAAATGGGTATAATAATTGCAGCTATGCCAGTAACGCGATCACGTGCTTTCCTGGGCTTGGAGCCCGTTACCAAATACAAAAAAAAAAAAAAAAGGGTGGGAGAAGAGAAAAGCAAATAAAATCCGAGGCAGAAAAACACCGCAGATTCATACGGACATGTAATCCCCAAAAGAAAGGGAGATGATATCATTTGTGAATGTAACAAGTGATAAGATAAAGGGACCTGGCGGCGCATGGAAAACTCTCCGAGCAAAAAATCCAAGACGCCACATTGCACACAAAAGAGAAGACCACAAGGGAAGGCGGCTTCACCCGCATCTTGTATCATTGCGGTCGCATGTCTCGCCCCGTCTGCCCGTTCATCACGTCTTTTCTTCTTTGTTCCCGGGTTTTTTTTTTTTCTTCTCGCCACCCCACCCCACCTTTCGTTTCTTTACTTTGTATGTTCACTCAGTTGGTAGTCTACTTGAACTGTTTGCGTCCTCGCTGCGGCCACATAGTCGCTCCGTGAGGAGTCTTACCATCCGTAAAAACGTCGGTCCAAAGGCCTGCTGCTGCGTTTCGGATTTTTCGTGCCATACCTGCATGAATTTGGCAAGTTGTTCCCGCGCCTTTTCTTCCTGCCCGCAGTTTAGCAGCGTGATGCAGTAATTCAGCAAGATGAGTGGGTCCGGTTCTATGGAGAGTGCACGTGTGTAGGCTGCACATGCGTTATCCACATCATTCATGAGTGCAAGACAAACCCCAAGGTGCATAAAGGCAGGGGCGTAGTTCCCATGAAGGTACGTTGAAGCGGAAAGATGGTGAAACGCCGAGGCATATTGCTTCAAATGCAGAAAAACAAGCCCCATGTTGTACGCAATTCGCCATTCGAAGGGCCCCAATGCAGCGGCCCTCCGTAAACAAGCAACAGCGGCGTGCATATTTTGCTGGGCAAAAAAACACATTCCAATGTTGCTCCACAAACGTGCAGAATGTGGCAGCTTAGAAACGGCAACGCGGTATTTGTTCAGCGCCACACTGAAGTCCCCGTTATCTTGCATGATGCTTGCAGCGGCCATAATCGCCGTGGGATTCGATGAGTTTAGGGTGAGGCACT
Source organism: Trypanosoma cruzi (assembly GCF_000209065.1). NCBI lineage: Eukaryota > Euglenozoa > Kinetoplastea > Trypanosomatida > Trypanosomatidae > Trypanosoma > Trypanosoma cruzi. The sequence continues at coordinate 121,643 of NW_001849508.1, forward strand.
TACCAAAGTAGTGGAAGGCCTGGGGAGGATTTTCCACCTTCAGGCACAACAGCCCCAACGCTGTCAGAAGATCCGCATTGTCGGGGAATTTTAGCAAGTATTTCTCGTAGAGGCTAATGGCTCTGGTATAATCCTGCTGCAGCACCAGCACTTTGCCCAACTGCATCACAGTACAGTCGTGATTCTGGATAGTGATGGAGTTTACAAATGCCGCCTCCGCCTTCTGGTAGTCTTTGAGGTACATGTAGCAAATACCAATACTATACTGAATGACCCAGTCGTTGCCCATGCCGTTGGCCTCGCATAAACGCTCCACATCGTGGAACATGTCAATTGCTGCACGGTGTCTTCCAAGAAAAAAAAGGGCTTGAGCGACTTGCCTCCGATTCGCTGGATTCTGCGGGTTGATCAGCATGGCCGCCTGGAAGAGATTGAAGGATTCCGTCAGTTCCCCAGTGCGTCTCTTGAGAAGTCCCTTGACGTAAAGGGCGTACTCGCAACCCCCTCCGCTCTCCTGCAGCTGGGTCTCAATAACATTGAGGCAATCCGCATATTCCTGGCGAACGTAGAATTGATGAATTAACCAATTCCGACGCTCACGAATGTCAAGGAGGGACTTCGCCGCTGACAATGTCCCTGCAGCAGCAGCAGCGGTGGTGGTACTATTGGTGGGGGCGGGTGAGGACGACGCCTTACGCGTGACGTCATGATTCAACGCTTCAGCGTTCTGCACTTGACTTCCCGCGTCATCATCGCCGCTGACGAGGTCTCCACGGGCGTGGGATGCGCTGCTCGTCACTCCTCCCTCCATACGCCTCACAGCACAATCAGGCCGCGTGTGCGTATGAGACGATTTTCCCTCCCGTCCTCCACCTACCACTATTACTCTCCCCACACTAGCCGTGCAGACGATATCTGTCTATCTGTGTATGTATTCAAGCCCCGCCGCGGAGGAAAACCTTCCAACCCGCATACACACACAAACAAACAAGCAAAAAGAGAAATACCAAAAAGGGATTAATGGCAATGAATCATCATTTTTAAAACCCGAAGCAAACATTTCATTCTGTTATTTTTCTTAGTGTTGTTTGACCCCTCATGAATTTGCCTTTTTAAATTCTTTTTTACCTCTCAACTTTATTTGAGTTTCTCTTTTCAACAGACGCACGTGACCTCCACACACAAAAAAAAAAATTTTTTTTTTTTTTTTTTTCCTGCTCGTATCTCTCCTTTCCTCTTTCTCTCTCTTTTTTCTCTTTTTTTTTTTTTTTTGACTCTACTTGCGTGAAACAATTCATTCACTCTCCGTGCAAAGGGCGTGCAAGAGCGCCACCCAATCCAAGTCCGCAACAGGCTCCAGGGCCGTGGCGTACGCTCTGCATAGCGCCTCAATCACCCTCCCTCCAAGCTGCTCCACTGACGGACGGGTTGGTGTCTTTAGCACAGAGTCAAATATGAATAACACGTCATGAAGAAAACTCCCAAGCGCGGCGTGTTCAGCCGGCACCGCCTCGTGAGAGAGCATTGACCTCGCGGTGTCGAGTGCCCTGCGCGGTGAGACGCCCATATCTTCACCCGTGGCCGACAAGAGGCCGTGTATGGTGCGTGCAACTAAGAATACCCTCTCCGTCTCCGTGAGCCTGCAGCGGAGCTCCATCACCACCGACAGGATGAGCTCCATGTTCAGGGCGCAGCAGAGACTTGCCTTGTACGCGTTTGCAAGCGCCTCACACGAGGCCTCCTCGTCGTCCTCCGTGCAATGGGCAAGACGCATGTTGGCGTGACAGAGAGCTTCATTCAAAAACACGGAAAAGTTAATCGAAGTCTCTCCATCCACGCAATCCTGAGGATTTTTGCCAGCTCGCCACCAGCCCAGCGCACTTACAACAAACTGCACATGGGATTGGCACCAGGCTACGGAGACCTCTCCCTCCGGCACATTCATAAAGCAACTGATAATGGCACGCACTTTCTCTATGCCCCAAAGGTCGCCGTTGTGTCCAAAATCCTTCAATATTGGGAACAGCTTGGAGACCAGCTCCGATGCCGTCTCCGCGGAGCGGAATGGAACAGCTGCCTGCTGAAAAGCCTCGAGCAACATGGCGTGTGCCGCCGCCTCATCGCGAAGTCTAACTTTGCGTTGCAGCGCCGCTTTAAAAGTCTGGAGACCACTGTACGCGTCGCCATCCTGGCAGGCCTTGACCAGGACGTCAACAGCCATCGACTGGGAAGACATGAGAGAAAAAAAAAAACAAAAAAAGGCTCTTCCGAGCGCGCAAAGGGTGTTGGGCTTCTAATGGGTCCGTCTAATTATTCTTGTGTGCGTCGGGGGGAAAGAGAAAAGCATGAACAAGAAACGACTGCCACCTAATTATCCCAATTCTTGAAGAACACATCAACCAAGGGGAGGCACAAAGACAGAAAAGCACATCCACGCAATGGAGGGCAGAAGTTTGGAGGAATTTTAAGAAATTACTTCAAAAAGAAAAAAAAAAAAGAATTATTTTCTTTTATTTCTTATTTCTTTTGTGTGTGTGCACTGACATGCGCGGGAGTTATGCTGCCTGGATAAAAAACGGAATCTCTTGCAGCTTTGGACAGAAAAAGTAAAACAACAACAAAAAAACCACCTCTCCCCGAATACAAAGAAAAGAAAAAAAAAAAGAAAAAGAACACACACACACACAGAGAGAGAGAGAGAGAGAAAGAGATAAGGAGCAGCCTCATGCTACTTTAATTATGCTCAAAATCCCCCCCCCCCCCCCCCCCACGGCAGACGGCATGTTAATCCCAAAGCTCCAGTCGTTTTTTTTTTTTTTTTCTCCCCTATTCGATGGTGAGACACCGATGTTGCATGCAAGCACAGTAAACTCACTAAATAAGCAAAGAGCAAACTTTTGCTCAAACCCTCCTCTTCCTCATCCATCGTGTTGGTTTACATTTAAAAGTGTTTTTTAACCGCTTAATTTTCCGTTTTATTTTAACGTTGTCGTGCTGTGTGAATTATTTTACTCGCGCCAATGTCCATTCACCGCCTCAAACAAAACATCCCACTTCCCAGCCCCTCCTCTTTTCACAGCATGCTGTCAACTTTCAGCACGTTTCTCATCACAAACGAACGCAGCTCCTTCTGGCAGGCGTCCAAGGAATTGTTCACAAGAACACACTGAAAAAATTCCGGATGCGCCGCGCACCACTCAAGACACCTCTGGCCCGCATGAAGGCGCTTCTGCAGCGACGCATCGGACTCCGATCCACGCAGACGCAGACGATGCTTGAGTACATCCAGACTGGGTATCTTCACTAATATAACCTTAACCCGCAGTGGCGCCGCCTGCGCACCATTGCCGCTGGTGATCAGCCGGGAACAGTACTTCTTCACATTAATGGCCCCCGTGATGTCGGTGTCCAAAACCACAACTTTCTTCTCGGACAGAATGCGGTGGAGCTCTTCTTTTGAGGTGCCATAATAATCCCCGTCATCCTCGGCGGATTCGATGGGGCTGCTTCCGCCACTGCCGCCAGCGCAAGAGCTCGCACTGTCCTCTTGCCTGGAAGAACTAAACACCCTGTTGTACTCGACAAACATGTCGCCGTGAATCATATGTCTAAATTCATTCCTCGATACGAAGTGGTAGTCTTTTCCCTCCACCTCGCCCCACCGCGGCTTGCGTGTCGTGTGACTTGTACAAAAGCTAAATTGTTGTGGCCATGTCCGCATCAAATACGCAATCAGCGTCGACTTGCCGCCCCCACTCGGGCCAATAAAGATTAGAATATCCGTCTGATGTTGCATTTGGCTGACAAAACATAAAATCCAGAGAGGGGAAGTGTCAATAATAATAATAATAATAAAAGGTCCAAAAAGACAAAAAAAAAAAAAAGACAGAAGGGTGAGAGAAAAGCCACAAATACAAAGGCTAATGCGGATCTTACAACGGGAGAAAGGAGATGAGAAGAAGATGGAGAAAGAGAGAGAGATTCGGAAACTAATAGCCGGCCCTATATAGGTATTCCTTCTTCTTCCTTATTATTATTATTATTATTATTATTATTATTATTATTATTATTATTATTATTTTAATTAATGCCTTAAACCTTCAAAAACAAGAGTAATTAGGAAAAAGAAAATAACATGCATGCACATTAGCGTTTTACGGAGGAAGGGACATGCAGTGCCATTGCAATTCACAAGAGAACTGACTTGATGTCTGTGGAATGCCGTGCTGCCGGCACCGTCGCTTTTTTTTTTTTTTTTTTTCTTATCCCTCCTTTTTTTTTTTTTTTTTCGTTCCTTCGGTTTCACACACGCCTCTGCGTTGTCTCCTTAGTTGGTTCTTAACATCTCACCCTCACATTCCTCGTTTCTCTCATTGTTTTTGTCTCCTCGGCGCTCAAACTTTCTTTACAACCTGCACCACGTCCTCGTCCTCCAGCAGGTGGTCCTTTCCAACACGCTGCGGCTGATGCTTCACGCTCGATCCCCACACCCACGCGTGCTTAAAGCTCTTCATCATTTGCCGATGCAAACGCAGACAGAACCGCTCTACTGTCGGCTGCGGCGTCCTTTTCAAAATAACCGGCTCGTCATAATCGGGCATCTGACCCTTTGGTTTTGTGTACAGGCGGATAAAATTGAGGTGGTCCCAGACACACTCTAGTAAGCCGTCAAGGTTCCACCCGTGATGCGCGCTGATGGGGCAGTTGTGTGGGATCCGAGCGACAATCTCCAGTTCCTCTATGCTGATCTGATCAATCTTATTCAGCACGTACAAGCAGGGGATGTAGATGCGATTGCCCTCAATGACATCAATCAAATCATCCGCGGCGTAATCTCCGCGAAACATCACATCCGCGTTGCTCATGCGATACTCCGTCAAAATGGCCTTAATTGTTTCATTGTCCAATTGCGTCAAGGGGCATGTGGACGAGATGCTAATTCCACCCCGATCCTTCTTGCGAATATCAATATTAGGCGGTTGTTTATTCAATCGAATACCAAATCCATCCAACTCCCGTTCAATAATAAGTTTGTGTTGTAGTGGTTTGGCAATGTCAAGTACAATCAGAATGAGAGAGCAGGTGCGTGCCACGGCGATAACCTGCCGACCCCTGCCCTTTCCATCCTTTGCACCCTCAATGATACCAGGCAGGTCGAGCATCTGCAACTTCGCCCCACGGTAATTCACAACTCCTGGTACACATGTGAGTGTTGTAAACTCGTACGCCGCCACTTCAGAGTGAGTCGACGTGAGTTTCGTCAAAAGAGTGGACTTCCCCACCGATGGAAAGCCAATGAAGCCAATCCGAGCATCACCTGTTCTCTGCACATCAAACCCCTCACCTTTGCCACCGCTCTTCTTAGACTCCGAGGCAATGAGATCCCGCTTCAGCTGCGCCAGACGAGCCTTAAGTTGACACAAGTGCGCCATCGTCGCCTTGTTCTTTTGCGTGCGGGCGATCTCCGCCTCGATATCGTTAATCTTCTGCAGGTTAGACATGACGTGCGTGCGTGTGTGCAAAATGTTAATCGACACGCGAGCGCAGGTGACCTCTACTCCAGCGCAACAGAGGCGTACCTTCTCGTAAATGTAATGTGCACCAAACAAGTAAACACACGAACCCAAACAGAGAGAGAAAAAAAACAACAACAACAAAAGAGAGGGTTGAGAGGATGGCAGTTTTTGTTCTCTACCAGCCGCGGCCATGGCCGGCACCAAATGGACGGGGCAGAGGTCTGAGAGAGCCAACGGTGGCATGCACAAAACAACAACAACAACAACAAAAAAGCTCAACTCACACGCATGCCAACAGAACAAAGCAGGATAAAAATAAAATGAAGACGCATGCAACTCAAAAGTTGTTGAAGGACGGACATCCCTGCTCAGTCAGAGAAAAATATGCTTGGCAGGACCTTCCAAACCCCATTCGCTTTCTCGCTCCTCTTCTACCTCATGACCGAAATGAGCCCACACCCTGCCGGTCGATAGAAAGAGACTCAGAATTTGTCATGAGCGGCAGCCTGCGTCATTTCCAGGGTGCGAATGAGCGAAGACAAAGCGGCGGCGCACGTATTGGTGCGGCACGTGTCTCGTGCTGAATTGTGCTTCTCAGGTTCGTTGTCCTGCGGAACAACCGATGACTCCGCATCCTCCGCAAGGTTATCCCGCACAGCGGTGAGATGCTCCACAAAAATCTCCGTTAGCCCCGCAAAGGAACGTATACGACGGCTCACGTTGTTCCGCACAGAACGCCGTCGCGCCTCCTCTGTCGGCGGCAGCTGCCGGGCCCCCGAGTTTCTGCCGGGTTTCTGCTTGACTTTGGGCGACACGTCAGAGGGCGACGACTTGGATGTCTTTGAGGGCGAAAACTCTTTTCGGCGATTAGAACCGTGAAGTTCGCCGCCACCATCCCGTTCGTTTCCTCCTTCAGACGCCCTCGTCTTCTTCTTGCCATTCCGTCCCTTGGCGCCACTTGCAATGTGGGCTGCTGCCGCTCCTGATTTTTTTTCGTTGCCGCCGGGAGAAACGGATCGAGAGACGGATGTATCCGCCGCATTTTCCCTGGCGGCGCACAAAAGGCACTGCTCCACCTCCTCCAGCTGCCGCACCATCCCGTATACCTGACGCCGTGCACGAGCAAAGGCGGGAGTCAACATTGCGGCAAAGCGACACCGTTCGAGAAATGCAGCATGATCCGTCGTGAAGCTCTCCAGCTGGCGATAAGAGTAAAGAACGCCCGATTCAAAGCGCAGTGTGTGACGATACTCACGCGCAAAACTGGCAATGAGGAACCACATGTGTTGTGCCACGGCACTCAGCACAGCACGAGAGAAGTTGCAAAAGAAAAACGCCTCTGCCACGTCTGACTTAATCCCAACTTGCCACACACGTGTCACGAGCTGTGTCACAGAGCTCCAGAAGAGCAGAGTGGCGAAGAGATCGCCATAGATGGCAACTGCATTCTTTGGTAGGAGCCAAAAACCCTCACATGGCGTGCTGTAGACAATGATCAATCGAGAGATAAAATCGAATGGATTCTCTGGAAGCGGAATCGCATCATCTCCTGTTCTGCCCTTTGCTCCGTCACCGTCATGTTCCCGCTGCGTCTCTTCTTCCGCCACTTGTTCGGACGCGGAATAAAGCGTGCGCTTTCGAAACGCCGTGTCTTGGAACAACATGCTTCCACCGGCCCCATTGCCATCCTCCTCTTCATTCTCTGCTGGAAAGACGTCAGTCCCCGCGCTGGTGTCATCCGGGACCATGAGAGCAAGTTGCACCTGCAGTGTGTCACGCCCATGCAGCACACATGATTCCCATTCTTCCACAAATGCCCCATTCAGCGCAGCCATAAAATTCGAGAAAACAAATTTGCTTTCCTCAATTGCTGTCTTCGTGAGGCGTTGCCAAATTCCTGTCATGCGATCCGCCACACGGCCACTCTGCATGAGGCACACATCTAGGAACTGCTGCGTCAGCCGATAAAGTGTGCCGTACGGGCCCAAAAGCATGACCTGAAGTGCTTTATGTGTCAAATAACTTGCGGTGTAGCTGCTCAGTGTGAGGTAGTAAGACGAGCAATGCAGAAGACTCTTTGCCTGCTCTTCTGTCAGCTTGTGTAATGCATGAGAAGTCTTCGTTAACGCAGAAAAGATGCCCTTATGAGCAAAACGAGTTCCCTCGTCGGCAGTCGGATTTGTCCACCAGTAATCACTCATGCATGCATCATCCCCATCGGCTCTGCAACTACGATCGCCCTCAACTTGAAGCAATTTAATAGCCGCCTCCTTGCATGCCTGTTGGTACGCCTCGCTCAATATAAAACAGTTTCTCACAATTGATTCAGCTGCATCGTATTGAGCAACCATGAATTCCCTCGCGCTCGCTTGACTCAGACTAGGCCCAGCTCTTTCCATCAGGTATTCCTCGTCGTTAATGTCGGCCACAACATACATTTCCGGCGCGTGCGCACTCTCCTGTGGCTCTCTTTCAGAGCGGGTAAAACTTTTTTGTTCAGATTGCAGCGATAGCGACATGTTACCCATCCACACAGAGCCACTTCCGCGACGTAAAGGTGGAGGGGTAACTCGAAACACGGAAACAATCGATGTCTCAAAGGGCGCCTCTTCGTTGCCAAGAAGCAACTGACCATCCAGTTGTAGGGTGGCCTTCCCCTCGCTGGTGGCATTGCTTTTTTCAGCGGCCTGGGCTGAGGGCGGTATTTGGGCAAGGGGTTTGACAAATTTCCCTATGGGCGTTCGCCGACCATCCTCCATTTTGTCTTCCTTCTCTTCCCCTTCTTCAGCGGGAGTTTGGCTCAGCATGCGGGCGTACAACTCTAATAGGCTGTCAACGCACCCTGACAACGCGGCTGCTCTCTCCATGTTCAACGAAAGACGCACTGCCTTCCATTGCTGCAACTGCAGCTGGGCTCTGCGGCGCACTACTCTCCTCTCGTACTCTGAGCAAAGCGCCGCGCGCTCCTTCGTCTTGCCCGCCGCCTCTTCTTTACTTGTGGAATGGGCAACTTGGGCCAATTCCTCCGAGACTGCCTCGTGCCACGCAGTTGTGGTCCTGGAGAGGCGCGACAAGCTTGTCACAAGAGATTTTGCTTTCCTACCACCACCAACTCCGCCCCGTTCTTCGGTGCAGATGCTCCTCGTCGTATCATCCCCATCAAAAAGGTTTACTGGCACAACACGGGCGAGCTGGATGGATCCGAAAGTGACGTTGTTCTGCCCACCTTCCATCTCGTCTCCCACAGAGAGCAGCACATCATTGCACGCGGCGTAGAAAGCCCGCCAGTACGCGAGCGAGCCATTCCGCGTCAGAACACTCACTTCAGGCATCTCCAAGAAAGTTGAAGACGAACGGTAACCCAGCAGCGACTCCATGAATTCACGTAATAGCAAGTTAATGTCCTCGGCGTCTTCCACCTGCTCTTGGTAAAGCCCGGCAGCATCAATATCTTCGGCTTGGAACCTCAACCGCCTTTTTTCTTTTGTGGAACAGAGTGTCACGTGACGCGCCGCGGCGCGGAGAACACGGAGGCTTACCCCAGCATGAAGAATCTTCTCCGCTGTTTCCGGCGATATGAATTCAGGCAGACGCTGCGCGGATGTATCCACAAGAAAACCACACGCAGTGGTGCCGTGTGAGGGCAAAATAAAAAACTCATCGTAGGGATCTTTTAGTTCCCCCGCACGGAGCCACGCCCCCAACATGCACTGCAGCGGGTCCAACACGGCAAGAAACAACTCAACGATAACATCTGGTCTTCCGACTTTTCCGTCAGACGCACCGGCAACCATCGGGTGCTGACCACGCCATTGGTTGTTGGCAGTTCTCTTTGCATAATGTCTGTAGAGTGAAGTTAGAAGCGTAGCAGAGGAAATTTGTCCCAGCACAAGAGAGGCTTCCCAGTTTGCTCCCGCATGCACAAGAAAAACATCACTCAGCACTGCGATATCTTCCGCAACGTGCCGGAGTCTCTGCTGCGCTACAAGAAGTTCCCTGAACGACACCCCGTGCGGACCCCCGGCACGATCGCTCATATCCGCTACGAGGCGTTGTAGCGACAGCAGAAGCCAACGCAAAGCCTCAATGGCGCTTTTTCCGTACTGTCCAAGAGCCGCCCGCCACTCGGGTCGTTCAGACACGTCACACAGCTGATGCAGTCGCAAAAAAAGAGTTCCACTCTGACAACTCCACTGCAGCATAGCGACGACTCCCCTCGCACACAGCGTGTCTTTCGCCTCTAATTCTCCCCCCTCATTGAGGGCTGTTTGATTTCCGCTCCTCCTCCGCATCTCTTCATCACCGTGGTTTCCTGTCGCCGCAACAAGAAACTCCGGACTGACGCCAATGCTTACAGGGCATGTGAATGAGGAATTTTCAACCGTTTCACTGAACTGTGAAAAAGAAAGCTTGCTGGGGGTTATCATGAGGCTTTGTTGTGGTGGGCACCCCATCCCACCACCCTCCAGCCGCAGTAGGAGGTACGGGTCCTGTTGCCCAATAATACCACGGTGCAGGGCAACAAAAAGAAGGGAACAAAAACGAGAGTCCGTTGGATATTCCTCTTTGAAGATGGAAAAAAACAACTTCTTGACTGTGGCTCCCGGCGAAGATGGCGCATGCACAACGGAGGAATCGTGGTGAGTCATGTGGGGCGGTGAATCCAACTCTCCTTCTGTGTCGACATTAATTGGACGCTTTCTACTGAAAAGACATCGCACCTCCTCCTTCTCTCCTGCGCACCAATAAGAAAAAACACCATGCGCCGCATCCATTTTTAAAGATTCATTGAGATATGGCTTCCTCTCCACACCACCACCAGCAGTAGTAGCAACTCCAGCGTAGTCTGTATGATAGGTCAGAAGTGCCGGCAACTGGCATGCCATGTACGGCTCAAAGGCAGAACGATTGTACCTGGTATGATCTACGCCAAGCGCAGCTTCAATCACGGGATCAGGGTCGCATGACCACCGCATCGTTCTTTGCAGCGTCGGAGACCGCTCCACCATCTCTGTGATGGAAGGTGACAACCAACAGCGTGGAATAGTGGGGGGTTTCTGCCAGGTTGGCGCCGCGGCTATGCTGGTGCGGAGGATGATGTACAACATCAACTCGGCTTCTGACGCTTCTGACAAAGTCGCCGCGCCCTCGGCGGCTTCTTTCAAGTCTATATCCGGAGCAACAGCGCTGCAAAGAAGCTCCAACAACGCTGCATGAGTTTCTGTGACTTCTCTTATATTCTGCTTGGCGTTCTGAAAGAGCTGGCGCATCCGGCTACGGAATACCGCGGGTGATGTGGAAAACACTGGCGTCGACGTCCTTGCGGTGGAGGAATCAAAAAAGGAATTGATGACGTCACGCCGACGTTTCCTCCGTATCACTGTCGGATCTCTGGAGGGCGGGACAGAGACAGTTCTCAGAATGCCATCTGTTTCCGCAGATATCCTTCCGTATTCTCCGCGGCGATATTTCCCAAAATTGCCACTTGTCAGGGAACCCGATAACTCCACCAGCAGCTCCACCAAAGATAAGGCGCCATTCCCGTCTTCCACTGCAGGCCTGTTCACAGAGGTGGCTGCGGGGGCAGCCAAAAACGATACCGCTAACATCCTTTCGCTACCACCATTGTTATAATAATGACATTGCATGTCATTAAGTGGCCACGCGTAAACACACACACACACACACACAAAGAGAGAGACAAGTGACAACAAACAAGCAAAAAAGAAAAACAGCCAAATTAAAGCAATAAAGCCCATAAAAACCAATAAAAAACAAATTCGTTGAGGGCATAAAAATACTCCCACATGTAAGCATTTATATGTACTGCTTTATATATATATATATATAAAGCAATAAAAACTCTTCCTTCTTTTTTCCCTTTCCAACAACCAACATGTGCGCTCCCCCCTCCTTCACGAAAAAAAAGTTTTGTTTTGTTTTTCTTGTTGTAGGAGGGGAGGAATAAAAAAAAGGAAACAAGAAAGGGAAGTTCGTGTAAATGCATTTTCGTTTTGGCTTTGCCTCCGTGTTCTTCCTCGGCTGGAGCCATTCACCCACTCATGGGTGGGTGGATAACATGTTGAGAAACATCTCACTGTTCAGCACGGCAGTTCCACCAATGGAGGCACGCACTCCCCCTTGGTGAAGGTTGTTGGCAACGGAGCCGGTAAACGCCGTCCCCGCATTGATTGCATTCACCAAGGCGGCTTCTTCGTAAGTGAATCCACCACATATAAATGCAGCAACTTCTTTTGGTCTGAAGCTGAACTGCTGTTGCGTCTGGGAACTGTTCGCAGCGGACGTGGGAGGTGGCGTAAGGTACGGATACTGATCAATAGGAAGTCGACCACTGAAGAGCTGCAACAGGGTTCGCTTCAACACGGGTTCATGCTGCGTATAAATGTTCCCCACATCTACAAAAGTCTTTACGATAGACGCCATAACGCCGGTTGCGCCAAACAACTCGTCTGTGGAACGCTCCCCAGAGTACTGGTCGAGTTTTCGCAGGCAACTCGCCTTTTGTGGATCGATTTCTTCTAAGAGCGTGGATACCCGTGAGTTCTGACCGGGCTTTTCGTATCGCAGGTGGTAGATGAGGCAGAGACGGAAAAGGTCCGTGGCCTCCACACCGCCACTATGCCGTTTGGCCGCAAAGGACTGGAGACGGTTCCAGTGGTCACTTGCATTGGAAGATGCAACCATGTCCTGCTCTAGAAGTGAAACATCCAGTAGTCCTCGTTGTTTGATAATGGAGGAGAGATGCGACACCACCGTGGCATGCTTCGTTACCGAGCCTGTCAAGCTTTTGGTTTGAGGCAGTCTCTGCATAAATTCCTTGATCTCATCCATTGTCGCCGTCGAACGATCAATATTCAGCGTTGCCTTGCACTTGTCCACATACGTCTTGACATTGTTGCAGAGAACACCCCAGTTCGCAAACATGTTTGCCGCAAAGAAAGGGTCGTCCTGCTGTGAGAAGACATATTCCTCGTTCACAGTCGCGTCCGAAAACTGAAGACGATTATGCTGCATGCCAATGTATTCATGCAACATGGCCTGATACGTCCACGGCGTCAGAAGCGGTGTAAGGACGTCGCTGCTGCGGTCGAGAATAAGCAGCAGACTGTCTTTGTTTTTGTAGTTGTACAGCTCCGCATTTTTGCTAAGAATGTCCCCCAACTCTAGTGCCACTCGGCGGGCAAACGCGTTGTTCTGATGGAAACGTACATGTGGTCGCCGACGCAACGCTAAAAAGGTTGCAGCAATGCCCTCCGCAACGCGCTGTACCGCAGCTGCGCTTAGAAAGGCCGGAAGCAAAGCTCTTGGTGAAACTACAGAAACAAATGCGTCGGCGTTGTGAGCCTCAAAGTCACAGAAGACTTCACTAACGCGAGTCACCAGACTGTCCACATCCGCCCGGGCGAGGCAGTCCAACAGCTCCGGACTGGCCGCGTTACTGAAGTGGATGGCGTAACTTTCGTACTTGGCGGCCCGAAGTTCTTCAGCGACAGCCTCCACACTTGACATCTGCGGTCGAATAAAAACAATGCAGCGCATGCCCTTCATCACCTTCCGCTGACGGTGCTCGTCGACGCGACTGACGAGAAACACCCCTTTTTTGAGGAGCAGCGTCTGTGAGCAGGCCATCGACATGACGTTGAGTGTGGCCTCGTCTACAAGAAGGACCTTCATCGTGTTGTCTGCAGGGAGCATGTGATCCACGTACTCCGAGACGATGGTAAAAAAATTAGGAGCGGCGGCATTCGACATTCCTTCCCCCCCGCAAATCCCTCCCTCCTCCCTTCTCCTAAGACTTGCAGTCAGATCGCCACTGACAACAGCCGTGCGGCTCTTCCCTTCCTTTTGCTGTTGTGTTGTGTGCTTGTTTTTTCCCCTTCGCTCGTCAATGATTATTGCACCAACGGGGCAAAGTCAACAGACCCGTCTCGCAATATTTGCCGCAGTCCACAGAAAAATGGCAAACAAGAGGGCACGTGACATGAGTGAACAGACAACAACAACGTAAAAAAAAAAAAAAAAAAAATGGCAAAGAGGCTAAAAAGGGAATGAAATAAATCAGTAAATAAATTGATGCACATGCAACACTCCGATTCGAAAAGGCGATGTACACAGTTATACTCCGATTCTGTACACTTCAAATTTTTTTTTTTCTCACTCAACTTTTTTTCTTCATTCCTCCAACGTATATGTATATGTATATATCTATCTGTATAGTACTTTTATCTATGCATTGATCTATTGCTCTGTCATTTATATTATAACATCACTCTTTCCATCTATGATACCGTCTGTAGTTTTTCATGCACGCACAGATGCACTTTTAATAATCCTTCAGGAGACTTTCGCACAGTTCACCTATAAAGACCACTGAAGCGGTTGGTTCCTCCCTGCATCAGAAGCAACAGTAATGGCATCGATACGAGGACGTTTCTGGCGCTCAATAAACAAAGTGCAGGAGGCATAATTTCCACCGGCGGCTTCATGTGAAGAACTGCAGCTGCTTTCGTTTTCCTCCCCATTCCTCGTCGTTGCTGCTGCCGGCGGGGATGATGGCGGCGGCAACGCGCCGAGTTGTCCGCTGGCAATGCATTCCTGCAGCCACGTGAAATGGACACACGGGATCGCCCACTCCCACGCACACCGCCACTTCAGACTCCCCGCGGTTCCTGCCATCCGCCCCTCCTCACCGTGGAGGAGGATGTCCGTCGCGCTGGTCAGGTCCGGCAAGTACGTCCCACCAAAGAACTGAATTGCCGCCACCAAACTTCTCTTCAGTTGTACCGGGAGCATCGTCGTTGTGAAGCGGAGGGATTCAAAGAGCGCCGGGTCATACTCCGTGTGTGGGTGCTTCATGGGCAACATGCGCCCGGCGGCCACACTCGCCCGCACCCAACTGGAGCGCAGGATCGGGATGCGCAGGCTCCGCAGCTGCGCCGCGCAGTCGAGTCTCGCCTCTCCCCCACACACTACGAGGCCGAGGGTGACGGACGCCTCAACCGACGACACCACACGACCACCGCATGCAGCCACCAGCGACCGCACATCCTGCGGCACATCAGGCGCGGCAACAAAGACGTGGCCCCGTAACATTTACGGTCGCTCTCTGCCCCTCCTATTTCCCTCCGCCTCCCACTAGCGCACACACGCAAAAGAAAAAAGAAAAAAAAGAAAAGTAAAAGTCACTCCTCCGCGGCTTTTACTCTTCTCTCTGTGTTGGTCCTTCTCCTTCCCTCCCAACGGAATCGTCCTTCAGCCACCCGAAAAGCGCAGGCAAAAAAAAAAAAAAAGGAGCACAGTGAAGAATAACAACAAACCAAATATATATACATACATATTATTTTACCTGACACCGCTAGCAAAACGGTTCCCCGTACCCCAGTCACGTAACGCAGGAGTGGTAGTAATAAGGGATAAAACCGGGTTGGTGCTAATTAATGTGTCCAATTTATTTCTCAGCCTTTTCTTTCCTTCACTCACCATCACTCTCTGTATTTTTCATTCGCAAAAAACAACAGAAACACCCGATATCACATTGGCAAGATTTACGACTAAAACTTTCATCTTTTTTTTTTTTTTTAAGCTTTCATTTTCTTCTTCCTTCACCTTGCAATGCAATGCGGCCGGGTTTTCTTTATTATTTCCCTACTGTTTGCCCCCTGCTGCCTACCCTTTCCCACTCCGCACGCAAGAACATACAGGGAGGGGGGGGAGCAAGGGAGTGGTAAGAAAAGCTATACATCCTCGGCTTGTAGTGTGCCTCCTGCCTCCTCCTATCCCCTTTAACTGTGGGAGCGCACGGCAGCAAACGGCATGCAGAGTTTTTTCATATTAATAAAATACGCAAATTCAAAAAACAAAAAAAAAAAAACAAAAAAAACAAAAAAAAAAAAAAAAAAAAAAACAAAAAAAAAAAAAGGAACAAAACAAAAAAAAAGGAAGAAAGAAAAAGGTTTACAACGAGCGTAAATAAAATATGACTTCAAATAAAAATAAACATAAGTACGAATATATAAATATAACTACACACATATATATATATATATATGTATGTATTTATATATGTTGGTTATATTATTTTTCTTCACTCACTTCCATCAATTGTTTCACGTTCTCCATCGCACATACCGTGCCGCGCTGTGCGTCCACCCTCACTTCCCTCCCCTCCGCGTATTTTCATTTCCTCTCGTTGTTGTGTCGCTGCGACGTGAGGCAAACCCCCCCCTCCCCGACGTGCCTCTCCTTCCCTCCCCTCCTCCCAACAAAAACAAAAAACAACGAACGAAAAGCAAAAGAAAATAATAATAATAAAAAAAGAAAAAGCGCTAAACAGACGTCCCCCATGACATTGTCATGTGAACAGCACGTGACTGTTTTACTCTTCCTTCTTTTTTTCATGACGTCTGTTTTTATTTTTATTTTTATTTTCACTTTTATTTTTATTTTCTCCTCCTCCTCCTCCACACACCCACCCCATCCTTCCGCCACTTCCGCTCGCACTTGAGCTGAAGGGTGGGAGGAGGATTCCCGCGGCACCTCGCATGTTCGATGGAAATATTGCAGGACGTGCCGGACCGTATTCCATTCATGTAGGGATAAATAAATGCATGGATGTCGTCCTTCCCTCGCTCCGCAAAGCAAAAAAGATGGGTGGCAGAAAAAGAGAGAGAGAGAAAAAAGGGAGGCAGCGACCCGCGCCCCCTCCCCAATCCTCTTCCTCCTCCTCGTTCCCCTTCCTTCACACTATGGGGAGGCGGCGTTGTTGTTCGTGCCATTCTGGTCTGCGTGGTGCAGTGCGGCGTATAGCTCTGGCGAGGAGTACTGCAGTCCCTCCGGAACCTCCGCAAAGCAGACAAAGAGCGTTGTCACTGCACTTTCCACCACAGAAAAGAAGAGTATATGCACAATCAGCGCGCCCAGGAAGGAAAACGCCCCAATAGTGGTGGACGTATATACCAGTCCCACTACAATGCCAATCAGTGCCGAGACACCAAGGGAGAGAATAGTCAATGTGGGGCCAATAAGCGCATCATTAAAATAGGCGGCAAAAAAGCACTGTTTGCATAGCTGCCAGGTTCGCTTGGCGGCCTCAATATAACCACACCCATACACTGCAACATGAACAAAGGCGTACGTATTAAAGTACTCCAATATCGATTCCAGGCAGGACAAGAGGCAACTTGTGACGCAGTGAATAAACTCGTTCTGGTTGTCACGTGTACTTTCCACAATCCATCGTAAGAGGCGTATGACGGCGACAATGAGAGAACCAAAACAAATAGATCCAAAACTGGTTGTCACGGCACGCTTAAAAGAGGCAATTGTCGGGTTCTTTGGCATACGTCCTTCCCCCGCGAAGTACCAGGTAGCTGTTACACCGGCTGTTGTCACATGAATGACATTGGCCACCACCTCTGAAACCCAAAAAAGAAGCAGCATGAAGAATGTAAGTAAAAATCCGTCCCCCGCGTTATCATACCCGGCATTTGTTCGGTCAGCAGCGGGAAAACACATCGCACTCCAAAATATCATGTAAACAAAAGAAGTGGCAGTCATGAAAAACGTACATAAAAACACAGCTTTGTATTTTGAAAGAACTTCTGATGAGGCTTTGAGAAGCTCCGCAGAGAACATAATACGGTCTCGCACTAAGTACAGCCAAATAACTTGAAAAAAACATACAATAACGAGCAGGAAACCGGCAAAAATGACACCGGAGATAAATGCCACGACTGCACCAACCAAAGTTAACACGGCTGTCATAACGTTCGCAATGAAGATAATCTGCCTCGGAAACGTACCTATTAGCATCAGTGAACCGCAGGCTCCAAGGATAGAAACGGCAAAGATAACAAACAAGAGTACAAATGTGGAAACCTTCACATTGCTGGCATCTATGGCGATTGTTCTGTGCCCGGTTGAATTTAAAGGAATAGGCTCATACGTCGCCAGATTTGCGGAACCCCATGCCACAGACATAATAAGCATAGCAACAAAGATTACTGCAGCCCAAACATCTTGACATCCCTGCACCACAAACCGGCTCAGTCGTGGATTCCCAGGCGTTTCATTGGGATAAAGTGGAATTCCGTTCACTGCAACTCCATGTAAGTTCTCTGTATGCTGACTGTAAAGCTCTGCCTCGGGCAACACCTCCAGGTTGTAGGCCTTGTACTTGGAGGACTTCAGGTCTTGATCCATTTCTCAAAACCCGCCCTTAACAAACTTCCCTCTCGTCCCCCTTTTCTTTTCTTTTTTTTTTCTCTGTTTTTTCTTCGATGTGTGTTTTTGTGTCTATAATTTTGAAAATTCTCTTCCTTCCCAATATTGACTCACCACCTACCTTTTTTTTTTTTTTCCCTTTTTTCCTTCTTTCTTTTTTTTGCTATTAACCACTCGTTAGGATGATTTTATATTTTATTTTATTTTTTCAAATTTCCTTTTCCTTTTTCTTTGCTTTCGGGGTTCTTTGTTTTCCTTTTGTTTTTTGTTTTTTTTGTTTTTCTTTTCTTTTCGTTCTTTCGTTCTCAGGTACACGTAAATATATATGTTTATATATTTTTATTATATCGGTGTATGCGTCTGCGTCTGCGTGTATTTATGCTTCCCCGGGGTACGAGAGAGAGAGAGAGAGAGAAAAAAAAAAAACAAACAAAAACAAAGAAAAGGGGGAGAAGCAAAACAACAATGAAAAAGGAACACAGAGAAAAAAAAAAGAATGAGTGAAACAACAACAACGTACATCAGAGGTGTTCCTTCCTCGTTGGCCGCATCGCTTCCCTTCCAGCGTCACACGTGGCATTGGAGGCGGTGGAATAACTTTAGACCCCGGTGTCCTCACACCACGTCAGTCCCTCATCCACCGCCTCCGTCGCCGTCTCTTTTCGCCCTCGCCTTCGGTGAGGTTCAGCGGGGGACACATCATCGACATGCCTCATCGCCCCAGTGGCGCCAGCCGGTTTCGCAAGCACCACACTGGCGGGGTAACAAAAAAATCCCGCCGCTCGTCGCCGCCTCTGCACGGAGGTACAAAACGCCATTGCCTCGCCGTAGTAATTCGCCAGCGGATTGCCAAAAAGAACGCCCACAAGACTATATATATCCTTCAGCGAGCGGGTCGCCAACAGCGCAGCAGCCAATCTCTGCTCGGACCCCTCTTCTGCAATTCTATTTCGACGCGTGAGGGTCACATTGACGAGGTTTTGCTGCAGCGCCCCAACCTCCCCACCGTAGGGGCAGGACAACGGTAGTTTCATGTGTAAAAGAACATGCCTGGCAATATCGCGAAATTGTTGCTGCAATTGTGCGAGGCCACGCGTACTGAATGACAACGGCAGCCAGGCACTATAAAATGCCACCACACATGTGCGGCCTTTCGCTATTTGCTTCGCCCGTATGGGGCTGAACACGGCGGGATTGACTAGCTGGCGACCGCCTTCACCAATACAACACGTCACATCCAGAAGGAGGCTTTGATGCGGCAACAGAAACTTCTCAAGCATTGGTGCCTGACACCTCCCATCCCCCCACAGCAGCACCACTTCTTGCAGTGAAAGCGACAAAGCGTCTGCTTGACGCAACGGCGATCGATGTCGGTCCATCTGCCAATTTGCTAGTAAGGACAACTCGTTAATGTCACGTGGCAGAACAGTTACCACAACCCATACGTCCATTGTGATGCCGAGTTCATGTTGTAGCCACCTTCTAATTTGTACGCGATCTGCGCACACCTGACGCAATCGACTCTCTGCAGTTTCTCTCGCCAGCGTTGCCGGCCGCAAACCAGAGGATGAAGAAGGCGCTGCCAACAACTCAACAGGAACGAGAATGGCAGTCACTGCGGGAATCGTGGCAGGAACCCCGGCAAACGCCAGCATCGCCACTTTTAATCGCTTCAGCCTTGCAGACGCATCGGGGGCGTCTTCATATACAACAGCCTCCATTGAAGTCTCGACGCGGCTCATGCTGTGAAATAATAAATAAAAAAGAACAAAAATGAAGAGGATGGGATGCGATCAACACTCAGCAGAAGAACCCTCGGCAAAACACATGCTACCCTCTTCCCGTATCTTTTTTCACCCTCCTTCTTTCTTTCTGAACATAATAAATAAAGTATACGATCATAAAACAAATTAAATGCGCCGCTGCCATCTCCTTCTGTGCGGTTGCGCAGATCAACAGTTTCCTAGGCTCATCCTCCAGAAGAAGAAGGGGGTGGCGGAGGAGGTGGAGGAGGAGGAGGTGGTGGTGGTGGTGGTGGTGGAGGCGGTGGTGTTGGCAAGCGCAAGAGACGACTCGAAAAACCTCCAGCGTGGCGTACTCTTTCAGTTGTAGAAAAAACATTGCTAGATACTAGCTGATAAGAAGGCGGCGAAGTGGCGCTACCATCACAAGCAGTTTCGGCCGCAGAAGAAGGTGGGGAGCGAAGCTCATACTTTTGTGCGTCGTGTATGCCGTCGCGGGAATACCCCCGACGGCTCCGCCGCTTCGTCCCCGCTACCGGTTTGCTCGATGAGACCGCCTCCATGTAGTTGGCCAAAAAAATCCTTGCAGCCGACTCTGTCTGGCGGTACTTCTCCACCTCATTGCATCGCCTTTCTTCCCGCATGAGACAATGAGACTCTGCCACGCGCAGCATGGCATTGTGTACTGCCTCCAGCTCCTTGTGGCACTGAGCCACTCCCTTTGCCGCATTATACTTGGCAACCTCCTCATCGCGAAGCTGCTCCTTGCTCCTGATACTTTCCACCATCGTCTCTACATCGCGATGTTGGCTGCCGGGGCTGGTCGTCACGGTTCCTTTGGCGAGGCCATGAGAATGACCTTCTCGCCCATGCGTCAACGCGTTCGCGGTCAATACATGTTGCACCGCGTCGTGAAACTCCGACGTGAACCCCTCCTCTGCGGAAAAGGGACAACTACGACGATCATAGATCGCCTGTCGTGCAGGTCTCGGCAGAACTTCACTCACTTCACTGCAGTGACCCTTCGCTGGAATATTGCAGCCTCGGGCCCGTTTTCTAGAGAACACACGACGCCAAACCTTCTCGATGTCTTCATTAAAAGCCACAGAGGGATGTTCCGGCGAACGAGAGAGCGTTCCATCCACCACCTCTGCATTACCCCAACCAAATCTCCTCTTTCTCCCCCCTCGCAGGATTTTTTCTAATGACATCTTTGCAGGGTACCGCGACGCCCCCACCTCTAAGCCCACATGTGGTGTTTCATGAGAAGGTGGTAGCGTGGCATCCGTGGCGCTTTTATTTACTGTGGGAGGGGGTGACGTGGAATTTTTCATCGCTTCGCCCGCAGCGTCTGCATGTGGCACGACATCTGATGTTCCCATACTGTAATTGCGCGCAAGATGCCTTTGTTTTTCTTGACTAACCGTTCGGCGTATACGCAGCTCCAAATGCAAGCGGGCCCGTTGAAACAAATAAATGGCATGATCATAATTTTTTGGTGCCACCTTGTTGATTTCAACAATCTCGTCTCCCTTCCTCAGTAAAGCGGCCACATCGGACGTCACCTCGCCAACAAGTAAAGGGAAAACCTTGTTATAGGTCAAAAAACCCCAGGATGCAGTTTTATCTCTGCGAGATACAACGACCACGGACGTCTTTGTCTCCACAGACGACGAGCGGCCTGAATGTCGAGACTGACGCGCGTTACTTGGCTGCAAAAGCGATGAGGCCTCAATCGCAGGATCAACGAGGCTTGCGGAAGACAATCTTCCGGGACTGTTATCCGCCATGCTCCTACAGGTTGCCCTGCCTGGTAATGTGTGTATATATATATATATGTAGGTGGAGAGGTAGTATGTAGATAAATTGTCACACACACGCACACACACACTCTCTCTCTAAGAGACGCAACTTTTACCGTAAGTGGCACGCACAACAAATTCCACAAACAGAACCTTTTCTTTTTTTCTTTCCTTTTTTTTTTTTTTTTTGCTGTTGCCGCGGATATTCGTAGAGAAAAAGACATGTAGCAGAATCAAAAGAGAATGGGGCAGCAAAAACAAAAACAACAACAACAACAACACGACAGGGAGAAAATAAAGACCGTGAAGGATAATGTGCGTATGCCGTAGTGCAAACAGAGCGCCCAAAGTAATATTTCCACCGTGCATCACTGCAGACCACTGACTTCGGTTCTTTTATTTTTTCCTCTTTCTTCTGTTTTTTTTTTCTTTTTTTTGCTTTTACTGTCCGTCTGAGAGGAGAAAACGACGATGGGAGCCAAGTTACCCACCGTGTGGACAAAGCAGTAAAGCCTGCAATGCTCCCTCAATAGACACACGCAATACACCAAGACAAATAAATACGACTGCAAGTTTACTCAATATGGTCTTTCAACAAGCATAGAGAATGTTCTTAAGAAATTCTCTTCTTTTCTTATCTCTGTGAACTTCTTTTTCTCCCTTCTCCTCCTCCCCCTGCTGCTGCTGTCGATGCAGCAGCTGTAGTCCTGCTATTCAACAGACCGACAAGTGCCTTGATATCGACGCCAAGTCGACACATCAACGTCAGGTAAATGACAAAGTACTGCTCCATCCGTTGCACCATTCCAAAACGCTGTCGCCGCATGGCTGACACAACGTCGTAAACCGTCGTGTCGGTCAGGGTCCCGCGTTCGAGATGAGTTAATGCGGCATAGGCGCCAATCAGTGTCCCTGTTCGGCCAATACCAGCACTACAATGGACAACCACTGGAACGGTCGTAGGAGAATTCTTCACATTGGTAAGGAGCGCTTCAAGGGATGTGGCAGATTGTGGTATCCCGTGATCCGGCCAGCCGGTGTACTGCACCTGAGTAAACTTATGAGGTGGTTCATCCGCTCGCTGAAGAATCAAGTAACGTCGTGTAATTTTCAATTCATCCTCCACTTCGTACGCCTTTCCTGGGTCCTCGGAAATCGTGAGTCCACAGTTGCCCGAGACGGCAATGGATCCTGACCCCCTCTCTTCGGGCCAGTAGCGATCCGCCTTTACAAACCCTCCCTCCTCCAGTTTTGTGACCATGATGACAAGACTTATTTTCTTTTCGTAAAGCATCGCCAAGAAATCAGGTATCCCCTGCACCACCGGCGCTTGACAGGCCACAAATTTGTGGGGCAGGTCAAGGTCAATGAGGTTGCCGTTGATGTAGTATGGAGTCGACGCCCCAGGCGCATCCGTGACCTGGGGGTAAAGAGTTGCCTCATTGGCCAAGATGTCCAAGTAACGGTTTTTATGCCTATTTTTCAGCGATGTGGCAAAACTAATACTTCGTGGGTCCTCCTGACGCAGCAACAGGGAGAATTCACGCTGCACGCGTTCATACTGAGCCTGTACGGAAAGCTTTGTGAAAGGGAAGCAGTTCGAATCATTCATTATTACTGTTATTATTATTTATCCTTATTCCTTTCCGTCTTTTTGTTCTTCACGACGGTGAACGTGCCAATTGTGCAAGTGACTGGGTGAATTGGATGAGCGCTCACTTGCACCTGAAAAGCCCGCACCAAATTATGCAACGGGGCGGGGCATTTGATTAAAAAAAAAGATGGAAGTAGTGATCACGGCAGCAATGAGGAAAAATGGGGGAGGAGAGAGACAAGAAGCGGCAAGGGAAACACAATTTACTGTTCTTTTTTTTTTTTTTTTAGTCCTTCCTCTTTTTTATTCGTTTGTTTGTTGGATTTGACCGCATTTCCCCTCGCAGCCAACAGCCACAGGACGTGCGACGGGGGCACACATGCACCTACGGAGTGGTGTGAGGGTGCCCGGCCGATGGCCGCATTCCTTTCAGGTCTTTCCTCAAAAAAACAAAAACAAAAACAAAAACGTCCTTTTTCCTCCTCGTCGGCCGCCGTCGTTCCCGGCGACACACAGACGCCCGATTCTTCGGGGGTCATACGCACACAAACAAAACGCAGGGGAGAAATTAAACAGGCCGAAGCGTCAGGCGTCACATTACGGCGACGGGCTCGTTCACTGGTGGCTCGGCGGCGATGCCCAGCCGCAGCTTCAGCCCGACGACATCCTCGTGGTCTACCAGCATCTGCAGACGGGTGCGTGCCCGCAAGGCAACGGAATAAAAAACCCCGCCCACAGCAGCGGGGCAGTCAATCTCCAGCAGAACGGTGCCAACATCCATCGATTCGAGTCGCGTCCGCAGTGCATCGTCGTCAATGTCGGTGAAAAGAACGTCCTTCAACTTCCCACCGGAGAGAAGACGCTCCACAAAACTCACGGGAACCCGCAGCAGTCGCGGTGACTGGCGCATCACCTTTGCAAAAAGAATGGAGGACTCATTCGCAATGCGCCAGCCCTTGTCAAGGTTCTCATGGGCAAACACGCGAAGGCCCGCAGACACCACGAGGAGAGAATCAGTATTCCTCTGCAGGACATCCAATGCCGAGGAGGAGACGATAGAGCAGGTCGAACTGACTGAAAGATTCAACTCACGCTGCCCTGTCGCAGTGCGCACGACAAGTTGTTGGAAAGGAAAGTCCTTCACTTGATAGAAGTTTCTCACCACGTCCGTGATCGCTGCTGGCGCCGTCACGTACGTGGGAGGAACTCGCTTCTCGGGAGTGACGCCGCCTTCCTCCTCGACCAACTTCCCTGCCCTAACTTCCGTCCGCTTCCTCTCTCCTGCGGTTGCCCCTTTGCTGCTATTATCGCTGCCGGAGCCCTCTCCTTTCTCACAATCATTAATATTTCGACCGTCCAGCTCCGCCGCAGCGCTCTCTTCACGTTTCTGCAGGCGAAACTCCTTCACTTTATCCAGCACAGCAATGAAGAAAGCACCACCACCGCAGTGAGAGGGATACAGTCGCATGCAGAGACGGAGGTCCAATTCATTCACGGCAGCGGAGGCGTACGCTCCCGGGGTATTTGGAGGAAAAAGGGCCTCGTGCGCCTCATCCGACGGTGCCACAACCAATTCCCCCTTAAAATTAGTTACAACCCAACGCTGCAGACCCGGAGCGCACTGCAAGCCTGGCAGAAGCGAACGTGCATCAACGAGTTTCATGGCTCCTCGAGTGCGGTGCACAATCTGCGCTACCACCGCTTCGTTCTCAATAGGATTCATAGAGCAGGTGCTGTACACAACACGACCCCCTACTCGAGACAAGTGACAGGCGCGCAAGGCAATTTGGATTTGTGTCTTCTGAAGGATAATGGCTTCCCGGGGAGACCAGATTTTAAAGATATGCGGCGCTTTTCGAATGGTGCCATCACCAGAGCACACAACATCGCAAAGGATCTTGTCGAAGCGAAGATCCTCATCGGCATTGCCTACCAAGGACGCCGCACACTTCACATTGGGGAAATACCGTGCATCATGATTTGTGAAGAGGGCAAAGGGAAAAAGCAACCGCAGCCGTTTCACTTGATGCACCAACATGTTGGCCCGCTTTGTGTCGATTTCATTTGCCATCACAAGGCCTTCACTCTCGTAGTCAAAAGTAAACGGCGACGCATCTGAATCCACCGGCACCACCTTGTGCCTTCCCAACGCAACAAGAATTTGGGCCGTCTTGGATCCAGGCGAGGCGCACATGTCAAGGCACTTATCGGTCGGCTGAATGTCCAGGAGGAACGGCGGCAGCATTGAGACTTCTTCCTGCCGAGAAATAGTCCCTAACGCCGTCTGTTGAATCATGAATCGCCGCAGCGCCTGCATCTCCGGTCGCTTACGAAACTCCGTCTTGTCCGCCAAAATCCGCCACGCCATGCCGGGAAGAGGGTACCACGGAATGGGCTCCACAAGCGAGCAGTCCATCGACTCAAAGTAGCGCCGCACCTCGCCCGCAAGCGGGTCTGTGTCGTTTATCCAAACCGTCGTCGGAAGTGGCTTCCGGAAGAGAGACAACTCGGCATCCCACTCTGCCGGGGTGCGGAGGAGCTGCAGGTCGCGGTAGTACCGCTCCAGCGCGGGGCAGGGCATCTGCCGTAATGTGTCCTGGTGGTTCACCGCCACCCAATTCCCGTCATCATCGCACTTCGTCCTCCTTCTTAACTCGCGCCCATTTTTCCCAAACGACTTGAGTTTTTTTTTCTTCTGCGGCTCCTGTTGCTGCTGCCGTGGGTGCTGCTCCTTCATGTCTGCCCCCTCCCTCCCTTCAGGACCAATGCGGACAAAAGGAAAAACGACGACGGCTTGACGGAAAAAACAACAACAAAACGAACAAGATCAATTGTATAAATTTGTGTGTGCGTGTGTGGGCTCTGAAAAAAGAAAATCCCCAAGCGGCAGCGACGTGAAAAAATTGCCAGGCGGAACTTTGCTACGGGAAAAGCAAACCAAAAAAAAAAAAAAAAAGAGAGAAAAGGAGCAGTCAGCACAAGGTGTGGTGGAACCTCAAACCAAAAAAAAAAAAAAAAAAACACGTAAAGAGAGAAAAAAACAACAAAAAGTCCACACCGCTCAAACCGCACGTGCGGAGCGAAGGCGTCGACGCACCTTCTTTTCTTTCCCCAAACACCATCCGCTTCCCCCTCAACAGGGAAAAGAAAGGAAGAGTGGGGAAGAAGGGTGCGCTCTATAAACCTTTTTTAAAGAGCATACATACATTAATAATGGCTACATCATCATAGTCGTCCTTGTCGTCGCAGCAGAAGTAGTATTAGTACAGTAAGTCCCCGCTTTCGCCAGTCCTCACCGCCATACATACAAACACACACAAATAAGTTGGCTGCGCATTCATCTGTCCATCACCACTTTCCTTCCACGCGTCTACGACCCCTCGTCATTAAGACTCATTGGACGCTCCGGTGGACCAGAGCGGAACAACAAAATGTGCATCTCGTCAATCTTGAAATTCACGAGTGTCTCGGAATCATTCGTCACATTTGCCCCAAAGTGGGACCCTACAATGACGTGCCATGTGCCTTTCTCCACCTCGTCAAGTTTGGTCTTTAATTTAATGGCGATATCTTTGTAGCAGGCGTCTGGCGGCATGTTGTCAAGCACCACCTGCGCCATCTCTATCACCGAGTTCAAAAACGCCTTTGTGCCATCATGCCGTTCAATTTTTATCAGCCGCACCGGACGCTCCTTCACTTCCGGCTTCAGTGCATCCTGCAGGTCAAGAGCTTCCCCGTCTTCCATTTTGGAGAAATCACAGGAAAAGAAGAAAATTCTCTACGCACAGCCTATCCCAACGGCCTTGTCGGCACCAAAATGGGAACACCTATCCCCACAGGAAAAAATAAAAATAAAGCAGTGAAACACAAAAAACTTTTGCCCAATCCAAATGGAACACCATGAAGACAAAATAATTCACACGGAGAACAAGAGAGAAAGGAAAAAACCCTCGTAATTTACGAGCTGTCAGGCCCTGCAAAAAAAAAAACAAAAAACAGACAAACAAGGTGGTGCTGATCTCCGCTGCACATGAAACGCCTCGGGCACGTTGTGGCCAGTCGGGGCGGGATTAAATACAGCGTCGCTGCAGGAGCGCAGCTCCTCTCATTGCAGATCTTGGTTTTGTAGTCAATCAGCTTCTCGTCACAGAGCGCCTCTCGCCAGCATAATGATGGAATTGCTTTTGTAATCATTGCATGGGAATGAATGCACGCCGTTTGGTGGCAAAGAAAGGTAGGGAGGAAAAGGAGGGAGGAGAGGGTACATTTCAGAGAGTCAATTTAATAAACGTGTTCTCATGCAAGTGGAATGCTCAGTGTCAGCGATCCATTTGTGTCTCATCACACCTTGCCGCAAACACGCAGTTGCCAGGGAGCAGTGTGGGGTGTGCTGTCAGAGTGGAGTGATTTGTGTTTCCGGTCAATCTCATCGCATGCAATGAAAATTTCAGAAACGGAGGCTCATTGCTTCATCACGCTAAAGCAGGATGTAACCGCCTGTTGGGCATGGCATTCCGCATTCGTGCGGCATCAACCACCGCAGTCTCAGATCCTTCTTCACCGGTAGAACACGGCACGACTATTCATTGCGTTCATGCTTACTGCCAAGAAAACTGTGCTACAGGGAAAGGGGTAGGAAGAAAGAAAAAAAAGAAATGAGAAAAAAAGATAGCCAAAAATAAAATCGTTAACGATATCAATATCAGAAAGATGACACCAACAGCAGAACTAATCTTAAACCAACAGACGTCTGGCAATGACTGGTACTAACCGTCGGTTTTTCTCCTAGCTTTTCGGTTCTTCCTCAACACGCATGACCACCGCCGCTGGTGCATCCTTGGCTTGTTCCTTCACTGGATCCCGCTTCCTCTTCTCGCCGGACCCACAGCCCGTGCAGCCGCATACTGTGCACCCCTCAAGCCGCTTCACCCGTCGTTGCTCCGCCGGCACGCGGCAAATGCATGTGCCCTCCGCACGCTCCTCGCCGCCATTGCCTTCACGCCTGCCGTGACTGTGACGGTTGGTATGCTTGTTCACCGTGCGCGCCGCCGCACTCGCCGTGCCGGGGACGCAGCACGCGGTGCAACACAGTTGCTCATACCCCGGGAGTTTCCATCGCCGCACAAGCCCAGCGTCAATAAAATTCATCTCACAGCAGTAATTCAAAACATCGGTCGATACAGTCTTCTCGTGATAACAGGCATCAAAAACGTAGCGAGTGCGCTCTCGGTTGATGCGGGCGACGCGCCAGAGCGGTGGGACAGGCTTCTCCGAATTTCCCAGTTCAGCCTCACTCGCGCCTTTTCCTTCCTTCACGTCCTCCTTCGTGCTGCCCGTTGCGACGCCGC
The DNA here is from genome assembly GCF_000209065.1 of Trypanosoma cruzi. NCBI lineage: Eukaryota > Euglenozoa > Kinetoplastea > Trypanosomatida > Trypanosomatidae > Trypanosoma > Trypanosoma cruzi. The sequence goes on from NW_001849508.1 coordinate 149,888, forward strand.
CCCGCTTCGCTTTGCGGGATCTTGCGGGGAGCTGCGCCTGCTGCGGATCATCGGCCATCACAATTCGCATCTCCGTGTCGTACTCGTCAAGCTTGTCGTTGATGAGCTCAAAACCCGGTGGTGGGCGCCTCATACCCGGTCGGATTTTGGGCATTGTTGTTGGAAACTTAAAAAGGCCCCGCCAGAAATTCAAAAACAATTCCCCGCGCCAGAAAAAAAATAATAATAAAAGGTCCTAAAAGGGGAGAAAAGAAAACACTTCTGCGCACAGTGTAACACGTCCAAGCACAGCGCGTTGTGCCTTTGACAATTGCAGGCACCCCTCCAGCTAACAGAATCAATGGGGCCCCTCCAGATAAATTAGGAAGGCCAAAAACCAAAAGCCAAAAGAGAGAAAAAAAAAACCCCGTAATTTACGAGCTGCCAGGCCCTGCAAAAACAAACAAACAAAACAAACAAACAAGGTGGTGCTGATCTCCGCTGCACATGAAACGCCTCGGGCACGTTGTGGCCAGTCGGGGCGGGATTAAATACAGCGTCGCTGCAGGAGCGCAGCTCCTCTCATTGCAGATCTTGGTTTTGTAGTCAATCAGCTTCTCGTCACAGAGCGCCTCTCGCCAGCATAATGATGGAATTGCTTTTGTAATCATTGCATGGGAATGAATGCATGCCGTTTGGTGGCAAAGAAAGGTAGGGAGGAAAAGGAGGGAGGAGAGGGTACATTTCAGAGAGTCAATTTAATAAACGTGTTCTCATGCAAGTGGAATGCTCAGTGTCAGCGATCCATTTGTGTCTCATCACACCTTGCCGCAAACACGCAGTTGCCAGGGATCATTGTGGGGTGTGCTGTCAGAGTGGAGTGATTTGTGTTTCCGGTCAAGCTCATCGCCTGCAATGAAAATTTCAGACACGGAGGCTCATTGCTTCATCACGGCAGAAGATGATGAATTCGTGTCCATCGTTGAGTTATTTGACGTGTTTCTTTTCTTTTTTTTTGTGGTTGTTTTTACCAGACTGGAATGGGCAATAAAGTGCCCAATGTCTATTATTCACCTGAATGATGTAAAGGGGCTTTATAAGTGATTAAAGAGAAAAAATAAAATGGAAAGAAGGGCGTTAACTGAAATTTAATGTAAGATGGAGGCAAACAAAATCTCATTTTTTTCTTTTTTTAAAGTGTACTCTTCGTTTGTTTGTACCTTCCATCAGCTACTTCGTGACTGTGGCGATGATACATTTTTTGTGGGACGTTGCTTGTGATACAAGAGGCAATTTTTGTGCGGCACATTTAGCGAAGCGGGATGCAAAACGTGCAGACGCACACTCGCCATCCCCACTTAACATTGCAAGCACGCAGGTGCCTTTTCACCGTCCCACGTAAAATGTATATATATATATATATATATATACTCTTCGTGTTGTTGTTTCTTTCTTCTTCTTTTTCGTTTCCTCTTGCCTTTTCTTCTTTCCTCTCCTCTTTTCATACCTGATTCCGTCTGGGTCTTGTTTGCGTTTGTTTCTGTTGCAATCCCCCTGTCTCTTCCTTAACAGCAAGGCGTCTCTTTATTGAAGTCCTCGTATGTGTGTGTGTGTGTGTGTGTGTGTGTGCGACGGCGATGGTGGCGGTGGTGGGGATAAAATAAAACGGTGCGCTGCTGCGTGCTCTCCTCTACACCAATTTTTTCTGCCGCAGGGTGGATTTGAGGAACGTGAACTGCAGCCACGTGACCACCACCATGACTAGGACGGTGATTATACCAAAGGCCCATATTCTCGTGTAGGTGCTCTCGGAGGTGCGTCGCATGCGTTTGAAGCGACCCACAAGGTGTTCGATCTCACCGTGCGTGTCTGAAACAAGCGTGATCAGTGTCGATAACGCCCCCTCAACGCGTCGAATGTACTCTGCTGGCCGCAGAATGTCCTTCTGCTCCCCACCAAAGTCGCGGAATGTAAAAACCTCCAGGCCGTCCACCTTCTGACGCTTAAGCATTGGCATCTCCGTCTCTGGAATAATGCTGGACTTCTGATCCGTTCTGAACTCCACGAGGATGCCTTGCGCCTCGGATTGTGCCTCCCAACCCCTCTCCGTCACATGCACACACAACATGTACTGGCCAGATGTGTCCTCGCCCACGGGTGCTGTGAATGCGTGCGCCCCCACCATTAGCCCGTTGCTTGACACTTCCTCGCCGTTGGGGTCCCTCACAACGATGCGGGCAGGGACGTTGGCCGCAGCCCCCGGAGCACGCGTGTACTCGCCGGAAACGACCCGCGTGCTCTCGTCTACCTCCTCCACGAAGCAGACAGGGTGCGTGTCCTTCAGCACAAAGTGAACCGAGGCACTCGCCGGAGTCGCGGCGCCAAGCAGCAGTAATAACATAAATAACGAGTTAAAAAGAAGAGTACGACACATCTTCCTCCCTGATGAGCGCATGGTCGAGCTTATCCCTTTAACCCCCTCCTTTGTTTTCCTTGCTTTTTTCCTTTTATTTATTTATTTATTTATTGTTATCGTTGGGATTTTGCTTTTCCAACTTTTCTTGCGTACACAGAGAAAAACAACAACAACAAACAAACTTCAAGGAGAAGTAAAAAGGAACAGACACAAATCCAAACGGAAAACGCAGTAAATAATAACCGTAACTACATTGGGGACGACTCAGAGTAGTATGGACGCCAACCTACATGTATCGATGCGTCTCACTGTGTGTGTGTGTGTGTGTGTAACGTCACAAATTCACTTCAGTCCCCTTTTTTCTGCCGTCTCATTTTTCCCCGCAATGTTATTATCTTTTTTTTTTTTCCTCGCGTACATGTTTGCATGCAGTCGTGTCTTAGCATTGCAGCATTGTGAATGCGTGTTGTTGCTTCGCGGCCCACACATGTGGTGTGGTGAGGCGGAGCGGCCGCCCCTCCTCACAGGCGCACAACAACAACAACAACAACAAAGCATACTTGCTTTCCAAACAACCCCCCAATGCAGGAAGTCACATTCAGGAAGAGAAAAGAGATGTCAACAACATCAGCAGGAGCACAAAGAAAAGAGAGAGAGAGAAAAAAAAAAAAAAAAAGAAACCCGTGAAAAAAATGGATGAGGCCGCCACTCAACCAACCTCGTGCCCTCCCATGCACACACGCACACAAACAAACAAAAAAAGGCAAAAAGGGAGAAGAGGAGATAAAAGACCCAAAAGATCCCATTTTCATTACAGACCGAAAAACGCAAACAAAAGAAGCAATTCTCACAAACGAAATCAAATGTCATTTGTTAAATAAGTTCATGTATAAAGAAAGTATTCAATTTTCTCGGTTAATTGTGATTTGTTTAATGATATCCTCAAGCTCTATAATGTCAGTAATGCAGAAAAGTCTCCCAGTATTCATTTTCTCCGCAAGAACATCAGAGATGGGATGACCATGAGAGACCCACACGGCGTTCAATCCCAGCGCCAGTGGCTCAATGAGGTTGCAGGCGCTATCATCAACCATTACCATGCATTCTGCGGTTACCCACTCGGCGTCCTGCAGCCATTTCTTCAGAACTTTTATGACAGCAATGTATGCATTTCGCATGGGCTTATTACATGGCACCGGCGCTGTTTGCGCCCACTGATCCTCATAAGTGAAGCCACTCATACGAAACTCATCACTGCTGAGGCCGAGTGCTTGCAACACTGTTGTGGCGTGCCTTCGTGAGGCGTTTGTGAAGAAGTAGAGGTGATGATTCCTCCTGAGGCGAGACAACATCTCCCGGAGCCGGGGGTTCTCCTGCAGATGGCTAAAGTCACAGTGACTGTACAAAAAATCCGTGGCAGCTTCGGCGTCAAACCCTTTTTGTTCATGCATCAGCCCAGCGATGGTCAGACCATACTTCTCAAAGCAATGCACAACATACGCCTCTGACTCTTGTGGTGTGAGCTGCAGCCAATTCCCAACGTACTCTACAAGGCCGTCTCGTATCTGCTCCGCCAAGGAATGGTACTCCTCCCCGCTGTACAGCGTGTTGTCAATGTCCAAAAAAACCACCAGCTGATTCATATCTACCTGCAATTCTCACACACAGAAAACAGCAACAACAACAAACAACAACAAATTATAATCAAAAAAATACATAAGAGAAAAGAAAAAAATAAAATAAATAAAACACGGACACGGCAGGAATAACTTGTGCCAGCCAACAAGAACAACAACAAAAAGAACGGGCGCAATCGGCGGCAGAGAGAGATGGAAAAAAAGGCAAAAAACAACAACAACACCAAAAGGCATACAAAAGGAAAAAGTAAGTGGGTGAAGGAATAAAATGAGGGAAAGGACAGGTAAGTGACAAAGGCAACGCAGCGTTTGTGTAAGACGTGTTCGACACCACATGACACCTCCACCCCCTTCTTCTGTTTCTTCTTCCTCCGTTCGTGTCTTCCCTTTTTTTTTTTTTGTTGTTGTCGTCGCCTTCTTTCCACAAAACGTCCACCGACATCTCAAGACAAGGCGGTGTGGAGTAAATTATAAGAGGGGGCCGGCAGACAGACATGTGCCGAGCGTGCGGCCACGAGATTTCATTTTACACGGGAGTAAGATGGGCGTTAAGCGGGAAATAAATAAATTCAAAACAAACAAACAAACAAAAAAATTACTAAGAAAAAAAAAGAATTACTGCCTTCTTAAGCGATCAGTCTCTTTGCTCTGCCCCTTCCCCGTTCCCCACAGCCCCCCCACTTCACATCTCCTGTCATTTTTTTTTTTGTGTGTGTGTGTTTGTTTCTCCTCACTTTTTCTTTAAATTACTTTTTTTTACTTTGAACGTTTCTTCGCTGGTGGGGCGGCACCATCGTCATCGTCGCTGTCGTCAAACCGCTTGTACTCAATCCGGGAGGATGAGAAGGGGGCGGCGCCATTGCTGCCGTGGCGTGCGAGGCCAAACACACCGCCCTCCCCACCTCGCTTGTTGCCGGCAGTTCCATTATTATTCCCCGGATGACCACCACCCGCTGCGTCAAACGAGGCGCGGTTGCCGTTGTACAGAGCCGGCATGTGCCGGCTGCTGCCAAACCCCATCATGTTGCGGTTGCGCTTCATCACCTGATAGCGCGGCCTTTGCTCACCCCATTCACGGAGCCAGTCGGGAACCTGCTGCTGCGCTCGGTCAACAATCGCAATAAGTTCTGTGACTACCGCCGGTGTAATCTGCTGCTCCCTCTTCGTGATGAGTGTGAACGCCTCTCCTTTTGCCCCTGCGCGTCCTGTGCGGCCAATGCGATGCACGTAATCGTCAATCTGCATTGGAAAGTCATAGTTTATGACAGTCTCCAGCTCTTTTATATCGAGTCCCCGCGCGGCAACATCTGTCGCCACGAGGCAGAGTCTTGGGTCCTTTCTGAAACGCTCCAGAATAAACTCGCGCTGTCGCTGCTCCTTGTCGCCGTGGATAGCCATGGCATCATATCCCCATCGCTTCAGTTGCCACTCCAAATCATCGGCGGTTCGCTTCGTCTTGCAGAATATCAACACACGCTGGTTGCGATGATTTGCCAGGAGTTTTTTCAGTTCCTCCATCTTCGCGTGTTCCTGGGTGAGAATAAAGTGCTGTGTCACATCTTTGTTCGCCAAAAGCTCCGTGCTTCCCACGTTGATGCGAATCCAATCTTTTTGAAATTCCGCCGCCAGTCTTTGAATTTCTTTCGGCCATGTTGCCGAAAACATCAGCGTCTGACGATCGGGGCGTATTTGGCCACATATAGCGCGCACCTGCGGCTCAAACCCCATATCGAGCATACGATCGGCCTCGTCTAGTACAAGATACGTCACACGGAAAAAATTGACCCGCTTGATCTCTAAGAAATCAATTAGTCGTCCCGGCGTCGCAACAAGGATGTGCACACCGTTGCGCAGAATCCCCAGCTGTGGCCCCTTTGGTGCTCCACCGTACACACAACCGCACCGCAAATCGTGGGGAAGAACTTTTTTCGTCTCCTGTTCAATTTGCTGGGCGAGCTCGCGGGTGGGAGCAAGAACAACCACCATTGGGCCATCACCGGTCCGCAGTGGTTCCTGCATCGCAATATGAGCGAGCGCAGGAACCATAAATGCAAGTGTTTTGCCAGAACCTGTTTTTGCCACCCCCACCATATCGCGGCCACGCAGCAAAATGGGCCATGCTTGCGCCTGCACCGCCGTAGGGGAAGTAAATCCCTGTGCAGTAAGTTTCTTTTGCAGATATGCCGGTACAAATGCGGAGAGCTGATCAAAGTTGGACAGGGGTGGCGGGCATCCTTCTCCAAAGATGGAGATCGTGTGCGTTTCTCGCCACTCGTTGGACTCCTCTTCTGTGAGTTGTTTGGCTGGAACAACCTCCGCCTTTGCGTGTGCCGCACGATGAATAGCTTTTGTGTCCAGCACCTTCCAGCTGCCTGGCACGAGTTTTACCCTTGTCCAATCGACTGGCTTCATCTTGTCAGCTGGAGCATCGACTCTCTCTCCCCAGCCCCCACGGCTCATAGCACCGCCGTTGTGGCGATAACTCTGTTGTTGATGCCGCGGCGTCTGGTAGCCAGTGAATGGATTGTACCTTTCTTCCATCATACTCTGCGGGAGAACAATACCACAACTGTCGTCAAGGAATCAAAAGTTAAGAGAGGCACTCCCTGTGAGTACAAATTATTTCAATTAAGTGTTTTTTTTTACCGACACCGTAAATATTATTCGTGTATATTTAGATATATTTGTGTGTGTGTGTGTGTGTGCACTGTGAGTATACTCTCCACTGAATAATTCACTGTTTCTGTGTCACTTTCTTAAAATTTTCTTTTTTTCCTTTTTTTTATAATGTTCCCTCTCCAATTACTTTGCTCAACTGTACTTCCTCTTCCTCTTCTTCCTCTCCTTGCTGCCATGATAGAAAAAAGAAAACAAATAAACGTAGCAAAAGAGTGAAACGATACAGACACGCAATTTACTTCCCGTTGCTGCCATAAACGCTGGTGGCATGCTGGACTGCTGGCGGGGAGGAATCAGGCGGAATAAAATCAAACACGCACACAGAGAGAAATAAGAAAAGGGAGAAAAAGAGAGGATCCAAACTTCCCCGTTCTCTCTTTTTCTCTCCGCCACCGTGGAATGTACAATATCAAGATGTAGATGTTACCTCTTCGTTCGTTGTTGTGACATTTGGGCCAAAAGTGGTGGAGCCGTCGTCGAATGCGGAGAAACGTTGAGTCGGAGGAGTCCAACGGAATAGCCGCACCAAACGGAGAATAAACACATAGAAATAAAAGAAAAGAAAAGGTGGAAACAGCCAGCCGTTGATGCCGCACCCGTCCGTCTCTTGTTTCGCTCTTCATCACTCCCTTCGTTCGGCTCGCTCTCCCCTCATTTGCGTCGTGCGATCAACCACAAGAGGCCCCGGCTTTTGTTTGCGTGACTTCCGCAGCGGCTCAAACGCGGGGATGGTGCGACGCGCTGCGGCCACCAGCGCGCCCGGGTACGGGAATCGCAGCCCAAGGCGGTCTAAAACGGTCTCCTGCTCTGCAACGACAATCTTTGTTTGCGCGAGCTCCTTTGCCAACCGATCCCGTTCCTCACATAACTGCCCCATTGAGATCGTCTCCTCCACAGTGGTGGGGGCATCCGTCGCATTCATCTTGACAGCGGCAATGGCAGTGGTGGTAGATGCCTCTGTGTGAGCGTCATGCTTTACCTCCGCGGCAAAAAGCTCTCTGCTGGGTGTCATCCTCCACTCTTCTTTGCTCTCATACTTCCCAATTATTTGAGGCCCCGTTGTGTCTTTTGTCGCTTGAAGTTTGAATGCGGACTTTTCAGGCCGGGTACTTCCTTCTCCATTCCCCTGCGCATCCGTCTGCGTTGGCCTGAGATTGGCTTCTGGCTTTAGACCATTCAGTTGGGCCTGCATCTCATCTACAAGTCGGTGAAGCTCAACACACTCCAACTCACGAGTCTCTATTGTTTGTAGCGCCTGCCGCAGAGATGCTCTCACGGTAGCAAGCTCCCTTCGCAGCTCTTGGTTTTCGTACATCGTAACTCGCAAGTCTGGCGTATGCGTTTTGGTCATTGGGGTCGTGTGCATCTCCGACTGCATCATGGCACCCGCGTCTGCCTCACCAGGGGAGGGGAGAGGCGGCATGAGAGCACCTCGTGCCCTTCGTTGTGGACGATCTACACAATTTTGCGGACTCATCGCGGAAATGAAAAGATCCATATGCTCTTCTTCGGTGCTGTTATCAAAATTTTTCGTGGGGTCATCTGCTTCATGCACCCCAATGTGTGGGGAACTCCCAGGTGATGTATCTCCGCCTACCACACTGGAAGCGGCAACCGCCGCCACCGGGCTCGGTGACACCGCGGCCTGGTCAAATTCTCGCTCCATGGAGCCTTCGCCTCGCTGCACTGACGGCTTCGGCATCGGTGGCAGACCGCCGTAGAGCAATACGGCGGTGTCTGGCTGGTCAAACGTACCGTCGGCAGCGCTGCTTGAATGCGTGTGGCCGTTCCGTTCGCCACACGGGCGCTCTGTTGTCATCCCCAACCTGGCCCGGCAACACCCAGGCAGACGGAGCCAAACTATTCCTTATAAAACCGTGAATCCCTCACGCTTATGTGCAAATACGTGCGCAAAGAAGTGAAGGACAGACGGCAGCGCACAATTAAACAAACAAACACACACATACACACAAACAGAGAGAGAGCCGACCACAAATATACGGGCAAAACACAAAACACAAACAAAATATTACAAAAGCGAAATCCCAAATGGCACAGTAGAACCATAAAAGAGGAAAAAAAAAAGCAATCTTAATGCCTGCAGTGAGAAAGACTTCCCTACTTTTTAACTTCTTTCCTTTCCTTCCTTTTGCCATATGCCAGTAACGACGTGTCGCTTCGCACGACTCATAAATTGCGACAAAAAACAAAAACATTCATACGATGTGGCCTGGGAGTATACAAAACTTTTCGATCGCTCTCTATGTTGTGGTTAACACAAATTAAATCCCGCGTCGCTCACGGCAGTGTCGACAGAAGTGCAGCCTCATCCAACCATTTCCTCAGCCGTGGCCAACGGGTCGTGTCATCTTCCACTCCCGCAAGCCCCACATCCTTGAAACACGCTGGAGGCAACACTCGATAAGCCCCGAGACGCTCTCGCCAACGTCGCCACGCCATCCGCAGCAGGCCTCTACGTGCGAACCCATCAAGTACATATAGCGGTACGACATTCCTGAAGGTGCTTCGCTGTAATTCACCACCCCCGTTCCTTTGAGATCCACAAGACTCAAAAGAACCAAATTCAATTGCGTTTCCTTTTTCGTCATTATTCCACACAGGCGCACCAAACAAAATCTCTCGCGTGTGCCACAAATTATCATCACCGTGGGGCATCGATTGTTGGTAACGAGGCAAAGGGCGTGGCTTTGGCTGTGGTCGAATGAACACAAGAGCCTTTTGCTCTGCAATGCATTTCTTCTCTTGAGGGGCTTGCAGAGAACGACCAAAACGCTCAGTACCGTGCCATTTGTCTTCCGCCGATGCACACGCCCACGACTCATAAGAAGGCTTCGACTCGGGGAGGACTCGGAAAAAGACACTTTTGTTCCTTCTTGGTTCCTCACACATGAAACAGGAACGGAGATTGGGATTAAATGCACGCCGCAGAGGCCGCGGTGGGGTAAGAGACCGCGTTGTGAAAGGGAGTATCCCATAAAACGTGTCCCCCAGAAGCATCGCTTCGCCCTCCGTTGTGGTTTCCTTCCGCCCCGGAAACAAGTTCACAAGGGGGTGCATGCAAGAAGAAAAAAACTCAGTCTGTACCCACCGGTCTTGTTTCATTCTAATTTGCGCGGAGGCATTCCAATGGCAGCAGCTGTTATGCTCCGCAGCTGCTCCTCCGTTCTCCACCTCCACCTCAAGGTTGGCACTCACCGAATCACTGGCTGTCAAAGCACCCGTCAGATATCCGTTTTGGCCACTTCCCCGATCATGTGATACAGCAGTACCCACACCCGTTTTGCGGGAGCAGCATCGATGATCACTCGCTGCTGCCCGCTTGACGAACAGCTCCTTATCAGGTTCAATTCGCACTGCAGCGCTATCAGAGCCCACTTTCCCTGTCTTAACACTAGGCGCAGAGAAACTAACACCATTTTCCCGACATTGCGCTGCTGCGCCGCTGTCTTTCTGGCGAGTCGATGACACACGCCGCCCCGAACCAAGCGCCACTGGTGGTCGACTCAACTCGCTGTACTTCTCGTTCACGGCCCTTCGACGGCTCAAAAGTTTGCGACTCTGCCGTTGCTCCGCAATTTTTCTTCTGTGAGTCATGCTCAGCAGCATTTTTCCGTACATGGCAAGGGCGGCTTCATATGCAGTTGGCACATTAGATAGTGAGGCCACGCACTCTCTGATATTCTTCTTTTTCTTTACGGGCGACCCAGATCCCGGGGCTGTGGTGAATGTTGCTTTTGTCGCTAGAGCCGCCTCGACCGAGGAGGATCTTTTTTCCTTCTCTGGGACCGCCACCGCTGTGACAGGGGACAAAATGACATTCCTCCGGACAGAAGCTTCCCCCTTTGTTGCACACTGCTGCATGAAATTCGGTCCTTGTGAAAAAGGCTTCGACAACTGCAGTGCATTTTTCTGCCGTGGATGCAATGGTGCTATGAGTTCGAGGGGACATGCGTTCTCCCATTGCCCGTGTGCTCTGCAGGAGTCCTGAGAACGGGCGCGTCTCTTCGTTGTTTGCGTGCATCCCCCATACCCTGCGAGGGGCGAATACAAAATGTCCAACTGCATCGGCTCCGGTAACGGTGGGGCTGAGTGCGTGCACAAAGGACTATGGGGACGCGGTGGCATGCCACACGACGGCACTGCCAATGTATTTATCAAAGGGTGACCGCACACCTATGTATTTATGTATTTATGTATGTGTGTGTGCAGGAGATGCACGCAACTTAAACAACGCCAAACGATACAACTGTTATGCGGGTGTCAAGTTAAATATTGACGTCTCCTCCCTCTTTTTTTTTTTTTTTTTTTACGCGGTCTCGTTGGGGCCGCCGCAGCGCTGTTCCCCTCATAGAGAGAGAGAGAGAGAAAGAAAGAGAGAAAACGAGTAAAAACAAAAGCAAACTGATGAAAAGAGCAGAAAAAAAAAAAAAACGCACACATTTCCACATCGAAAATCTTCCCGCCCATCCCGGCAGCAAAAAAAGTAGAGAGAACGGAGAGAAGAAATAAGTTGTGAAAACAACGACACAAACACACACCGACAAAAAACCAAAAACAATTAGAAAGGAAAGTACAACAACGATAAAAAGGGTATAATGTCGCTGCATGCAATGCGCAGGCTGCAGCCTCAGCGGGAATTTCATGGGTCACTCCGCCAAGGCAGGGGAATGCCCTGTTATGAAGCCCATAGAAAGATTGGAAAGGCACTGCAAACAGCGAATAACGGTTCTGCCCTCCTCGCCAAAGTAAAGCACGAGACGCTCTAGAACTTCCACCACACCAAGTTCCAGAAACACCTGCACTGTCTCGGGGTGGTGTGCTGTAAGATTACAGATCATCGCGGCCCATACCTCGACAATATGAACTTCCGTGTAGACGGGATATATAAGTCGACTAAGCACCCCACAGTCTTCGCGTGTGAGTTTCAAATCTTTCAGGTACGAGAGATTTGATATTGCCACAAGTGCTGTGTAAAGTACAGGATGGTCAGTTATATACGTTTGGACCGTATTCGTGACAAAGTCCCACACCAAGGGTGCATTTAACTGCATTCTCGACTCTTTCGCAGCGGCAATGTTGCTGCATAGGGAATTCATGTATACAGCCGCTCTCATATCTATAAGCGCAACGGGCCTCATAAGTGTTATCATTTTATCAATCTCCTGCCCCATACATGCAAGAGCGGCACATCCTGCCGTAGAGTAAGTGCCGTCAATAAGCCTTTGCAACATTGTAAACACGTCTTGTAATCCCTCCTCGGCATATTTCTTATTGCTGCTAAAGTGGTCCGACATTTCCCGCAATGGCGCCAAAGGTGTTGCTGTTTCACCGAGGCCGTCACCAACGCCTGAATTGACAAAAGAGGCAGCGGCCATATCCGGACTATTCATCTCCGATGCATTTCCACCGTGCTCTGGAGAGTCACCCTCCGTCGCCGCGGAAGCCAAAACCGAATTGGGAGTGCTGAATAAATCCTCCAGTCTGAACGTGATCGCCTTTGGCTCTTGCACCGTGTTCCACGCGGGCTGTGCGGTCACTCGCTGCAGGGCATTCACCAGCTCCGAGAGCACCCTGGCGGTGTCCACATCTTTCATTCCCTTCTCTCCCTTTCCTGCTTTTATTGCCGCCTCACAGTAAAAAACTAATCGTGGTGGATGAAATCCAGCTGAAAAGGGAAGTGAAAGAGAGGAAGAAGAATAGAAATACACCCACCATAGCCGAAGACAAAACAACAAAAACAAACAAACAAAAAAAGGGAGAAAAAAAAAGAAGCAAACAAAAACGACAACAAGGGGTGTAGCAAACACTCAAGGGAGAGAAATGCATACATGGACGAAACAAATGGTCTGAGTTGCCGTTCATGCTGTAAAAAAGAAAAGAAAAGGAAGAAAAAAAAGAAGAATGGAGGTGATGATGATGGAAACATTTCCTCCAAACTGTTAGAAGTGGGGGCATGCTTGGTCGCTACCCCGCTCACCAGAGAGTCACGCGTGTGGCATTTGTGCAGACATGAGTTCCCAGGGCAAAGTGGAACACGCACAAAAAGACAGAGACAGACAGACAGACACCCACTCGTTCTCAATGCACCAAAAAGAAGCATAAACACAAATTTTTATGTTTATTGGTTTCCATCTCACTCCAAACCTTTTTTTTTTTCTTCACTCGGCAATGAAGAGGAGAGGGACAACAACAACAACAACAAAAAGAAAGAAAAGAGAGAGGCGCAGAAGACACACACGCATGCATGCATACATAAATACGGATGCATAAATAAAAAGAAAAAAAGGACAGAAGGGAAAAAAATAAATGCAGGGACGGAAGACAACAACCAATAACGGGACGCCCTGGTGAATGTTCAGCAGGAGAAAGGGAAATATAGAGCCTCTCATAAGAACATGTAATCCCTCCTTCACCTGCCCTCTTTCTTTGCTCCCCTTTATTATTTACTCCTTTTACTTTCTTATTTCTTTCGTTTCCTGCCAATTCTTCTCTCCCATTTCATCCATGCATGTATGCGGTGGATGCTCAACGCGCCGCTCGACGAAACGTCTCGTAGTCCACACAGATGGGAGGCGTGTCTTTCTTTCCACGTGCTCTGTACGATAGTGACTCTGCCTCACAGCGACGTGCCAAGGATTCTTGTTGCTGCTTCAGGACCTCTCGTTCCATGCGGCGCACATCCGCGTAGCCGCGTTCCGCTCGATCCGCCCACGCCCGATGCACATAGTATTTTACTCGTAACCCATTTTGGGAGGTCATACGCTCCACCACATGCCCGTGCAACGGATCCGGTGTAAGACTGAACGTGTTTGCGCCGTTATCACGGCGACCCGCGCGAGGATCATGATACTCGCTTATTTCTGTTAAAGAAGACTGCAAAAGAATTGCTAAGAACAAAAATATCAGCAATGGCGCTGCCATCAGAATATTGGGATGAAACTCGGTCTCGTACACATGTCCCCCCGCGGCATGCATACCGGCATGTCGGCCAAATAATTCCTCAAATATGTCATTTGGTCGATGATATGCACGTCGCGCAGCGGCAGCGCCACCGCGGTTACCTTCCGCGCTTTCGTGCTGTTGAACGCCCTGAACGCCCCTCGTGTCATAAATGTGGCGTTTTGTCGCGTCTGACAACGTGGCGTTGGCAGTACCCACTAGTTTAAATGCCTCGCTGGCACCAGCGTGTTTGTTTTTATCCGGATGGCATTTAAGGGCCATCTTCTTGTATGCAACCCTAATCTGCTCCGTGGTGGCGGCTCGTTCTAAAAAAAGGATCCGGTAGTAGTTGGAGCGGTTATTCAACACATGCCTCACAATTGCCGCATCGTCCATGATGTCCATTTTTTAAAATGCTTTTCTTCTTTTTTATTCGGCGACTACCAGCAACTTTTATCCCTTTATTTTGTTTCCTTTTTATTTTATTTATTTATTTATTTTTTTATTTATTTATTTTTTTTTTTTGATGCGTTATTTCCACAGACGGTTCCTCCGTCTCGCGCCTCTGCTGCTGCTCTTCCCTCTTTATTGTTTTCTCCCTCCCCCCTTCTCCTGCCTAAGACACGTGTATTTGGTGCTTTCACCCGCAATAGAAGAAGAACAAAACAAAAACGGGGAATAGGAGAAAAGGCGTGCAAGGAATACGGTGCGGCAGAGTCAAAGAGTCACACCACTAGCGATGACAAAAGAGACATGAAAGACAGTATGAAATGATGACAGGAGTAATACACACACACACAGAGAGAGAGAGAGAGAGATAGATAGAGAGACAAGCAAAGGGGGTATTGTGCAGTTCGTAGTTTAAAAGGCCTAATTGAAGCACCCAGTGGCGTTTACACTTTTATTTCGGCACAAAAATGCACACCGTCAATAAAGTGGAATAGGAGAAATGAAAGATTCTCTCAAACAGAAGCCTCAACCCACCAACAAACACTTTTATTTATGACTCATGGGTTCGGTAGAGCGAGGGGACCTACAACGACGATCTTTGACATTCGCTCAAGGGCAGCTTGCACGCTGTGCGTGGGTTGTTTCTTACAGTACCGAATCATTGCTTCAGCACCCTTAAACTTGTAGCAGTTGTGCTCGTAATAAAAGGCAATACGTGTGAGCTCGCTCTTCGACATGGTTGCATACCCCAGATGTGACCAGAAGGGAATGGCTTGCACATCGGCGGAAATCATCATAAACTCAAATCCTGCTTCGGCACACCACTTTTGGAGGGCAGCATTCAACAGCCGTCCAAAACCATTTTTTTTGTACCCAACACCCGTCGCAAAAAGCGGCACCTCCACAAAACGGTGAGTGTCGTAGTGGTGGGCCTTTATGGTGGCCACGCAGACCATCTCTTTGGTTGTGTGCGAGCGAATATACCACGTGTATCCCCCCTTTGCACATCGCCGCGTACGCGTCGAGTGGGATTGCGGAAGGATCACTAACCGCTGCAGCTCCGGTGGGTCCGGGTACTGAAACTGCGTTGAATACAAATCAACCGCCTCGCGGCGTTCCTCCTCCGTCTGCACGAGCCCAAAAGAGATCGAAAACGGGCCGTCTCCGGTAAGTTTCTGGTATTGATCCTGAATCGCTGTGCGAAGCAACAACTGTGCGTGCGAAAGGGTTGCCCCACCCCCTGACTTGGTGGCCCGCGATGGTCGCCCCTGTGGGTGGTGGTGGTGGGGTGGTGGCGGCTGGCCCTCGTCATCAGCAGGAGGTGGACTCAGGCGGGGGTTCACTTCACCCCTCCCCACCTCCCCTCCGCCGCTGTGACGACCGCTTGTCTTCCCCCGATTTAAAGGGGCAACGTGCGTGTCGTAGTACGCCATCAGCCGCTGCATAAACGTCGCGTCGGTCGCAAAAAGGGCGGAGTACGCGCGCGCAATCTCGCTCCGCTCCTCCTTATTGGCCTCCCAGTACTTCTCTATAAGAAGATCCTTCTGCTCCCCGCTGAGCTGGACCGTTCGGTAGTACTTCGCCAGCAACGCCGCATGCTCGTCACTGAGCAGCATTGCCGTCCGCCTCTACGCAAGCGAGAGGTGTGGGAAAAAAAAGAAACAATACACACAAACAGGCAGAACAAAACAAAACAAACAAACAAAAAAAGAAAAGAGAAGACGACTTTTAATCCAACGGCACAATAAAAGTCTTCCGATGTCAAATTTCGCGGCGGCTGCACATCACCGCCAAAACAACACGTGCAGGCATCAAAACCAACTAACACCAACGGGAGGCCCTCCCTTCACGCCAGGAGAGCATTGACTTCCTCCGTCACCTCCCAAAAAAAAAAAAAAAAAATAGTTCCCCGCAACTACCGCTTTGCTCCTCACGCTTTCTTCCATTCGGGTGTTTCGTCCCATTTTTTTTTTCTTTTTTTTCCCCCTTCTCCACACTTTTTTCCTCTATTATTGCTTCATCATAATGAGCCAGTACCATATTTTTGGCGCCACAACTGCAGGCCGGGCAAAGGGCCGTGAAAACAACAACAACAACAACAAAATCTAGCGTCTACCATCCGTAAATAATAAAAAGCAATAATAATAATAATAATAATAATAATAACAATGATAATGAGAGTAATAATTATTATTCAGGCAAAAGTCAATCATACACGCCAACACCATCGCACACCAAAATGTAAAAATTCCTCTCAAAAAAGCCGCCCTTCCATTTCTTCTGTCAGGAAGACTGCGATGCGATCAGATCCTTAGATCTCTTATCTTCAGCAGGAGTTCATCCCGTAAGGGCTCACGGATGTACACTACCATTTCTGCCAGGATGGATATGGCCATTGTGACAAAGACCACATCCGGATCAATAGACTGTACTGCTTCCCGCTCTACAAGCTTGTAAAGTTTGAAAAACATTTCCACCCGTTCTACTTCTGTGGGATGTGCAGCAGCCCACTCATCCACTCGCATGTTTTCTAAACCCTGTCGAATCCTTTTGTCTATTAACTGCCACACAACGGCGTTGAACAAGGGTCCCCTAGCAAAACGCCTGTACATAACACTATAAGCCTTGTGCGGACGTCGAGAGAGAAACGATGGAACCGACTCCCGGTTATCTTTGAGAAAGTTCAAAAAAGAATCCGGAGTAAGTGCAGTCATAACCGCCGGGTCACAAAGGTGAAACAAAGTCAATGTACTTACCATGCTTTGAAACCAGGCACTAAGAGGCATGAGGAACTCCATTGTTAATGTGGCAAAAAATTTCCTGACAATGTCGTCAGCTATGCTAAATTGAAAAAACGGTTGGGTGCCGCTCGATGTTCCGCTGCGTTCCGTGGCATCTGTCCTATCGACAGACGTCTCCTCCAATTTCCCACAACTGTTCCAAACATGTGCACTCAATGAGGCCAATTGGGCTTCCGCATTCAGATGAGACGCTTGCTCTAGCTGGTGAAGAAGAATTGACGTCTGCTCCTTGTGATCCACCAAAAAAGGAAAAGATGACTTAAGGGTGTTGAAGGGTTCCTGGGAATAAAGAGGACTGTCTCCGCCTGGCCCAGCGGAGGCAACATCAGGTTGAAGCGGCGTCGTTTTCTTTGCAGCAGCAAGAGCAAAAAAAAAACTGCTGTATGTAAAAAGACGGGGGCTGGTCGGCGCTATCCCATTGCCATTCAAAGAGGTTGCGCTATCAGAGTCCCTGCGCGAAAAACTATTCGGCATTGAAGAAAGGCCATGCGCAGACACAAAAGGCGTGCCATCAGAAACATTGGCGGCGCAACACTCACTCGGAGTTGCTGGTCTTTCAGGGCTGAGGCCCTGTCGATCAATGACTGTAAGAAGAT
This sequence comes from Trypanosoma cruzi, assembly GCF_000209065.1. Taxonomy (NCBI): domain Eukaryota; phylum Euglenozoa; class Kinetoplastea; order Trypanosomatida; family Trypanosomatidae; genus Trypanosoma; species Trypanosoma cruzi. The sequence continues at coordinate 167,406 of NW_001849508.1, forward strand.
TCGGCCAGCCGTCAAAGGCGCGGAGAAAAAACGGGTTCGTACCCGCCGCAATAATACATTCCAATTCTGAAAAAGGTATTGCCTTGCCCATACGGGAATAACGACAAAAGGACTCATCCTGAACCGTGAGATATGAACGTAGAACGCCGTTAAAATTCAAAGGTTGCACCAGGGATGCCACGGCAAAGGCTGCTGCCGACGCCATAGAAGGGGTGTTGCTCCATATGAACAAGGATTCATGGCATAATATTAGTTCCCATAACTGGGTCAAATGTCGAAGGTGTTCATTCAAAAGCGCGTAAAGAGGAATCACATCATGTACACTAGACGATTGGCGTTTACTACCCAAGAATGCAACACGCTCATCTAACCGATTCAAGGTTCGACGTTTATTAGTACCCTCCATATTTGTCGGAAACAAAAATCGTTTCGGCGTGACAAATGTAATGGGTTGATGAAGAAGCGTCAGGTTATATTGAACATGAGGGTGAGGAGATGGCCACCCCTCAATTTCCTCCAAAGCCCGCTCCAGCACTTCCTTCTGGGAATACTGACTGGGGTTGAATGATGAATCCACCTCAAAGAATGTCGTCGGCTGTGGAGAGAGTGCACTTAACACAGGCACCTTCTCAATGTCCGGAGAAAGGGAACAACACTGGCAGAACCGTGGTACAACGACACGCAGGATAAGCTCATGAACAGCCAAGTAGGGCAGCTGTGAAAGTAGAACAATAGCCTGCTGCACATAGCCCCGTGGAACAGAGACGTCCTTCTTCTGGCGGTAGTGCGTCGCACCGTAAATGGTTGAGCCGGATTTCTCTTTGCCTGGGGCAGCAACAGTCTCGGCACGGTGACACCCCGATGCCGTGGTGCAGTCCTTCATCTGGAAAAAAAATATGAGGTCGTGATTGCCCTTCGGGTTGCAGTCGGGAAAAGCCATCCGCGTGATGGCCCTCTTCCCCTCGTCGTCCAGTGCGTCCGGGGGCGCAACGCACTCCACAAGCGGGCCAAGGTCCAGATCAAAGCGGATGGAGATAAAACAAATGACCCACGCGGATGATGACATCCCGCCGCCCGCTAAACAAAAAAAAAAAAAAAAGAGAGAGAAAAAAAAGGAGCTGGCGGAATCCAAAAAGATTCCCGCAGGTTTTTTTCTTCTGCCTTCACGCCTTTTGCGCCCACCCAACACAACGACTTCGTGGCGGCTCGCCTGTGTATTTATGGTTCTCTTGCCTTTTGGCGTTCCTATCCTCCTTTTCTCTCTCTCTCTGTGTGTGTGTGTGGCCGCCTATTAGACCCCTTCTTTTCCTCTCATTGCAGGGGAAAAAAACAGCAAAGAGGCAGCCCGATGCGTAGAGATTATCAGAAAAACGACAAAAACAGCAGCAGGACAAGAGAAAAACGGAGATGGCGCAAAGACGTGAGCCTCAAGCGCACACGGAAAGGGAGCGTGCGTGTGTGTGAGGGAGAAAAGAGAATAAAAAAATAAAAGAGTTTCCTTTATTCGCACTGTTCACGCCCACCTTCAAATTGATGTGCGGAGTTAAGCACTACTCAATCTCCTCCTCACTTTCCTCTTTTTTCCCCCATCCGCTCAATTTCTTCTTCTCCCTTCCTTTTTTAATTATTCGTTTGTGTGTCTGCCTGATGCCACACGCAATTTATCTCTCTCTCTCTCTCTCTATGGTGGGCCATTTCGGCAGAATCCAATCAAAAGACCCATGAAAACACACGTGGCGCGTGTGGCATACACCAGCGAAGAAACAAACAAACAAACAACAACAAAAAGAGAGCGCAAAAACAACAACAAAAACACGAATATAAATGAGAAGCCACGTCACATCACACCACACAAGAAGGGGGATGAGGGGTAAACGAAATAAAAGAATGCCTTCACACAGTTACCAATAATATACATACACTGGGAACAAAAACAACAACAGAAAAAAAAAGGGGGTAGCGTGCATGCATTGGACGGCCAACATATACTCGCACTCTCTCTCCCTCTAATTCATCGAGCAACATGAACAATCTTGCACACACAAATAGAGCTGGCAGAATCCAAAAAGATTCCCGCAGGGTTTTTTTTTTTCTGCCTTCACGCCTTTTGCGCCAACCCAACACAACGACTTCGTGGCGGCTCGCCTGTGTATTTATGGTTCTCTTGCCTTTTGGCGTTCCTATCCTCCTTTTCTCTCTCTCTCTCTCTGGGGTGGGCCATTTCGGCAGAATCCAACCAAAAGACGCGTGAAAACCCACGTGGCGCGTGTGGCATACAGCAGCGAAGAAACAAACAAACAAACAACAACAACAACACAAATATAAATGGGAAGTCACATCACATCAAATCACATCACATCACACAAGTAGGGGGATGAGGGGTAAACGAAATAAAAGAATGCCCTCACACAGTTACCAATAATATACATACACTGTGAACAACAACAACAAGCAAAAAAAAAAAAAAGGGGGGGTGGCGTGCATGCATTGGACGGCCAACATATACTCGCACTCTCTCTCCCTCTAATTTCATCCAGCAACATGAACCACATCTTTACCCACGCAGACACAAATATGCGTACCCGTATCTTACACGCACCGGTGAAGTCCACCTGAAGCAATTCCCACCCAACCTCCCCCAAACAAACATCTCTACAATAGAAACGCACACCACTGTTTTTTTTTTTTTTTTTTTTTTTTTCGTTTCTTACTATTTCTTTTCGTAGGAAAAACGACGGATAATATAGCTACATGGAGGCAATTTTATTCATTTTCATTTATTTATTTATTTATTTTTTTTTTTGCTTCTTTCCCCACCGTGTGTGCGTATTTCTCTGGTAGCCAGACTGGAGGTGGCAGCTAGACTACTACCAAAGACAGCTACGGAAAAAAGGACAAGCAGAAGGACGGTCAAACAAGCAAACAAACAAACAAAGTAAAGTTGAGTTCTTCAAGAACACCAAAAATAACGCAATAATGCTCGTAAATAAAACATAAATTGCAGTTGCATTGGAGGGAATGACAAATATTTCCTACTGTACACAAATATACATTATATACGTATACATGGTGTGGGCGAGGGAGAGAGACGCAGTTACGACTAGCGCAGTCCGCAAGCATGCAAGAAGCGGAGATGGCCGTTGGAAATGTCAACAGCCAACATGAACAATAAAGGAGGAGAAGATGCACAACCGTCCAGCTCGCAAAGGAAGTGACAAAGCAAACAGAAAAACGCACACACACACAAAAAAAAAAAAAAAAAAAAAACTTATTAGAAAAGAGGATGCTCTTACCACATCTTACTCTCGTACTTGTAGGACTTGTAGGCGTCGGTGGAGATGCCAAGTCCCACGCCATCCGTCCCTTTCGTCAGTATTGCGCGATAGCTGTCGGCGTTTCGATAGTCAATGCCCTCGCCCATTCGCATCTCTTGATCCCGCCGCTCCTCCACCATGCGTCGAAATGGCTCCTGCGCCGCCATCTTCCCTCGAAACTTCAAGAGCAGCTCACTCTTGTACTTCGTCCCGGCCTGTCGATCCGCCTCGTCCAAGCGTGCATTGAAGGCCCGCATGGCGGTTCGATCCTCCCGCACGGTGGTGTCCTCGGCCCACAGCTGGATGCGTTTTTTTATCTCCTCCTCCATATTGAGCGGCCCCTCGGCGTTTGACCCCGTCGATGTCGTGCCGGTGTTTTCTCCTGACGGCTTCTCCGTCACTGGCGAGAACTTCTTCTGTTCGTCAAGAGAGCGGAGAAAAAGTTCCCGCTCCACAATTCGCAGTGCGTGCGTCGCCGCCGTGCAGCTGCCGTCTAACTCAATCGCCTTTTGATAGGCCGCCTTTGCCTCCGCGTACTTCTTCCGCGCAAGCTGCGCATCGCCGACACGGAGATGGGCCTCGCACCGCCCCGGCTCCAGCTCCGCCGCACGCTCGGCGTCCTTCAGAGCAAGCGATGGCCCGGCGAACATGGAGGACTTCATATACGCCGCGCTCCTGCTGCTGCGGAGGTTGGCCGTGTCGCTTCCCTTCTCCAGCGCCTTCGTGTAGCAGCGGATGGCGCTCAGGTGGCAGCCGTGCGAGAAACACTCGTTGCCGACGGACTCCCACGACTCGGCGGTGGCACAGCCATCCATCTGCCCCAGGCGGGTGCGCAGCTCCTCGGGCAAAGGCGGTTCTTTGGATCTAGACATGACGAACCAACTAACAACAACAACAAAACTACACTGTTGTACCTCCCTTTCCCTTCTATTTCTCCTCTTTACTCCTCCTTCTTTCGTTCCTCTCCCTGTTTTTTTCTTCTTGCCGACTTTCCATCATTGCGGTTTTAATGGCAAAAAACAAAAGAAAACATGCACCCCGTACGCCCTCGCGGGAGCAAAACAGAGCTGAGCTACCGCACAAGAAGAGCTGCTACCATCAGCACCATCAATATCAGCAGCACTAGATAGGCACAACAACGCAAAATAACCGGTGCCAACGCAAATAAAGGGAGACTCACCGCTGTTATGTTTGCCTTTCCTTTCGCCATTTATGAAATTACTTCTTCTTTGATTCCTTTCGTTCATGCAGACACCCTCCCTGGGAGCATTTTACGCTCTATTCACTGATAATCGTCACAACATCCACATCGCTACAGCTGTTGCTCTGACTGTCGGCCACCATGCAGCTTCGGCTCTTTTCGGCCAATAGCTCCCCCACCCGCTGGGCTAAAAAAGTGGCATCCACAGTCGAACTTGTGGTTCCACCAACGTGTGAGTCGCTGTTGTTAAAAAAGAAATACACCTCCCGCCCATGTGCGTTTACTGCCATGGGTTGGGATTGGTCTGCAGCAGCAGCTGATACCACCCCGCCACAAATATAGTCAACAACACGCTCTGCCCACTGCGACAGAATTACCGGCCCGTAGTCCCCAATATGCAATCCAATAGGGCCGTGTAGACGAACGTACATAAAATCCACCCCGGTGTCGACGTGCACTGACGCAGTGGGATCGTCGTGGTGATGCGCTACGACGAGTGCCCACCCCAGACGACGAAGAAGTGCATAAACTCCCTCATCATACCATGATCGGTGGCGAAACTCTACAGCGACAGAAAAAGCTTTCGGAATTCGTGCGGCGACAGCCTCAATGCGTTCCATATTCACATGGTTCTTCTGGAACTGCGGGGGAAGCTGTAGGAGCACGGGTCCAAGGTGTCGCCCTAGTATAGAACATCGATTCACAAAGAAGTGCATTATATGTTCCTCTGACTTGTCATCAATAGCCAGCATACGGGTATGCGTTAAGTACTGATTCGCCTTGATACTGAAGATAAACGGTGGGGACTTTTGATTGCCATTGTCGCTCGTCTGCACGCATCCAAGAGATGCTGGAGAATGTGAAGAGGACGCCACCAACTGGGATGCACACATGTCTCTCCAGTTTTTCCACATCGTCTCTTCACCCATATTGTGGAATGTGTAGCAGTGCTCTAGAGAGTTAAACTTCTTGGCGTACTGTGCGAAAAGTGTCTTCATGCGTCGATCCCTCCCGGGCACGCCGCTCAATGAGCTGATGCCAATGTGAATCGCGGGACACCCCGGCACGTAGGCCAAAAGCGGGGTGTGAAAAGGCATCCCCCAGCCATACCGAGCGCGACTACAACCATACGGTGAATTCACAACCACACGATTGTTGGCGCCACGCTCCTCAATCCTTTGCTGCTGCTGCGGATGCATGGTGACGGCGGGCGCAAAAGACGGCGCTTTTCCATCAAATCGCGACCGCTTCATCCCCACATGCCACACCCACACGCAACCACCACTACAGCAGCAGCAGCAGCAGCAGCCCCCACACTCTTCCACACGGAGTGGGCAGACGTATATGTGTGCCCACGAGGATGTGCGCCTCAAGCGGAGTCTAACGCCAGACGCCAGACAAAAAAACAAAAAAACGAGGGTCAAAAGAACAAAAATTCATTTCTTCCTCCTCTTCCCACTCTCTGAGACTCCAGCGACCGCGCCCCTCCCCCACCAAAAGCAAAAAAACAACAACATCAACCGCAGACAAAAAAAAAACGGAATCAAAAAGAAAAAAGGATGTAATCATTTAAAAAAAAAAAAAAAAAGAAACAAGAGAAACAGGAATCACGGATTGCTTCAGCATGACGCTCCGCCTAGTATGTTTAACAGCTCCCCGGTACGACACCGCCGCTTCCAGTTTACCTGCAGCGCTCCGTCAACAAACTTCTGTTGCCACCTTGGAGGCGGTGGGTTCCGCGGCAAACGGGGTAAACGAACAGGCCCCACCAAGACTCCGTCATCCACAACAGCGGACACCACATTCCCCGCCTCATCGCCATCTTCTTGGTAGTTAACTTCTTCTTCATTATTTCTGCGATCCATGCTCCTTTCATAACTTTCCTTTACGCAGCCCTCCTGCACGCCGGTTTCAGGCAGCTGCATCGATGCCATTTCAATTGCAAGTATTCCGCAAGACCAAATATCTGCCGCGAAGGAAAATGAGGCCTCTGAATCAATTTCGGGCGCCGTGTACGGCGGTGTGCCAACACGCGGAGATGCCTTGTGCATATGCGTGGTCGGGTCCACGGCGACACTGTCGGCAAAGTCCCCCAACTTCACTCGAACGTCACACAAATGGCAAACGGTTCCAACTGAGTGACATGTGTTGCAGCGAATGACCACCAAAAGTACATTTTCAGCTTTAATGTCTCTGTGCACATAGCCACAATCGTGTACCTCTTTTAATGCCAAGAGAAGACCGATAAGAACTTCTTTTTGTTGCGAAAGGCTCATGCGATTCCCACAAATAATGAGATGATTCATAAAGCTCAACAGATTGGAAGGAAAATATTCCATCACAATTCCCCCGCTCCATCCCAGGCACCGCACCACGTGCGAGGAAACACAAAAATTTCTCAAGACCTCGTACTCGTGCACAAGGCTCCCAAGGTCGGTGTTTGTTCGCGGGACCTTCACCGCACATGTAAGACCTCCAGCCAACACCCCACGCCGTACCACAGCTGTGACACCCCGGCCACATTCCTCCAAAAGATGTATATTTGAAGCGGAGCGGTTAGAAAGCAAGCAATGGCAATCGGACCAATTGGAGCTCAGTTTCACTGGGACACACCTGTAGGCAGGGGCTGGCCACATCTCTACCTTGTGCGGACTCAGTGTTGTATCGACAAGCAGGTTTCGGTTTCCTTCAAGTGGGACAATATTCCACGAGTGACGCTCTGCGATGGCGTCATCTGGCCCTTGGTGTTCACCCCGCACTAGGTAACACGGAAGCTTTACCACGTCACAGAGATATTTAAAGAGCAACACCCGGTGCCTACAAACACCGCTGCGAACATCCCCCAGACGCACAACGTTAGCCCCTTCCTTCGACTTGGGCCTTCCACGGCGTCGTTTACTCAAACCGCTTCGAAGCCGCAAGGAGACAATTTCATCCTCCGCATTGATTCCACCGCTCTCCCCGCCATACGCACTGGCCACCAACCACGCCAGCACCTGAGCACATACAACCGTGTCGACAATACCCTTGACTACACGTCTTGCCAACGCGGCAAACATTTGCAATCGTGCGTGCTCGGGGTCCACCACAATGATCTCCCGCTGAACCATCGGTAATTCCTCGTAACGATCCTCCGTGAGTAACTGATTGCTGCGCCCAGGGTCTGTGAACCCAGTAGTAATTTTGTCCTCGGGACCCAATACATCTGAAGTCCAGAACTTGCGTGAGAGATTGTCCTTCTTTGAACACGGTTGACTTCTGCCCATAAGTTCTACCACCGCGCGACCCTTAAGACCTTGTCGTATAAGTATCGGCCTGGACTCCAGCTGCGTTTCATAGCCCATGTGTTCCATGCAAAAAAGAAGTGTAATCTCACACACCACATCCTGCATCTTAAAAGACTTTATTCGGCACTTAAACAAAACGACCTCTCGGCTCTCCAGATGATCAAGCGTAACGGCGGTCATTCCCCCCAACTCTTCCTGCTCAACACACAATACACGATCTGTTACATCAGAACGATCCTCATCCAGTGCGCGCAGCGATATCCGTGTGCCTGGCAGCATCCAAAAAGAGAACAACTTCAGTGTGAACACTGATTTTTGGTGCATCATTGGAGGCATAGCGTTCCACGGTAGCGAGGAGGAACCATGCACAAACTGCACCGACAACTCGGGGTGAAAGAACCTACAGGGATTCACTCCAGTAAATTTCCATGCGCCCAAACGACCATCATTGAGCTCATCTGCCGCTTCATGCTGTACGGATGCCAAGTCGTTCACATCCCTACGCTGATCACGCGTTGGATGAGACCATCTATTGTTATTGTTTTTCCTGCAGGCGGCAAGTGTCTTTGGTGCCCCCCTCCGCTCCTGTATTCCCTCGTTGCGCGTGAAAAAGGCCTCCATCACGAGAAAACTCATGGGGTGCAGGGCGAAGTGTACGGAGCGTCCCACCCACTCGTCTTCGTCGTTCACAGGACGTGGTGTCTCTTCCCAATCCTTCAATAATGTATTCGGTGCCGATGTGGTATCGAGAAAAAACCCCCCCATCGAAAACATATCACGTGTTGCCACCGCTTCATAGGGAAGAAAGGAACAAAAAATAAACACAAAACGTCCCGACACTCGTGTGATGGTGCCTGGCAACATGCTTCTAGAAGTTAGGGATCCAGCCTCATGGAGGTGCACAAGACGTGCCAAGGGCAGCGCAGAGCTTCTATTATCTTCACCTGATCCGGTGTTCATCTCTTCAACGGGACCGATAGTAACGCATCGACCCACCGGTGTGGAGTGGAAAAGGTTGTCAAGATAATTCATCCTTCGTTTCTTCATTTTATCACTCGGTGGCTCTTGCTTACCTTCCCCAACAGCGGCGTCGCTCGTGACTACTTTGCTTCGGAACGACCATGACAATGATGACATGGGCACACGATACCGTCTGGAGGCGGCATCTGTTGTTTCCACAACGGCCTCCCCCGCACTTCTGTCGTACTCGAGCACAACAGCATCAAACATTGGGCATTCCTTTTCGGTCAATTCTTCTTTTTTTTTTTTGGTTTTTTTTTTTGTGTGTATTTTCCAAATTCGGCTTACCTCTTTTTCTACCTTCTCTTTCCTCCCTAACCCGCGGCCACCTCCGCTTAATTCACTCCAACAAAACACACACACACACACACACACAAAGCAATCTAACATAGGAGAGAGAGAGGGAGGGAAAATAATAAAAAGGAAGAGGGTATGAAAAAAGGAGATTCCCTCCGCATGCAGTCCAGAGCAAAAAATAGGGCTCAAAAAAGCCACGACACCAACTCCACGCATGCGTGTTTAGCTGCAGACCCTGGACAGTCGCCACGGATCAATAATTGTAAGAAAAAAAAAAAAAGAAAAAGAAAGAAAGACCGTCCTTTTGTTATTTTTATGAGGCTCAGCTCCTACACACGCCTGTGAGCTCACCAACACCATCGACACGCCTCCCGCTGCCGGTGCTTTTCTTTTTGCGTCACATTATGTCGCACGTTTCTTTCCCTTTATCACAGCACGGAGCCGCGGAGGCGACGCCTTGTCAGCCTCTGTGCCGTGAAAATACTCTGCAATGTGTTCGGCGCCGGTGCGAAAACAATTACTGCCATACGGACAGTGTGGCTTCGATTTCTCCACAACCACTTCGTACTCCTCCGTGGCATCAGAATCGTCTTCTTCCTTTACCGCCACTTCTTTCTCCTCGCGTGGCCTCTTCGCGATTTGCCCACGCTTCACTGCAGCCTTTCTTGGGGATGACGATGATGCATTAGTGGACCCCTTCGCGAATCCCTTTCCCTTCTGCAGGAGCCCCGCTGCCAGGGGTGAATTTGCAAAATCCCCAATTCTTCCCTTCAAACTTTTCTTTTGAACCAACTCACCCCGTTTCAATTTTTCAACAAGCTCCTGATCCGCTGGGGCAAGGTCACTGTATCCATCAATGTCGTTAATTTCACCAGATGCCCTCGCATTCTCCAACTGTATGTCTGTAAAGCAGCAGAGGTGGCGCCACTTGTAACAGAGGCGTTCATTGCCCGCCTCATTTTGTTCGCCGCCGGGCGCTGGGAACAAAAACGCCGTTCCAATGCGCACCTCATTTTTGACAATTTCCTGCGAGCAGCCAGACGAAGAGCACTTGCCGCGTCCAGACTTCGCATACTCCACACGCAGTTTCGGCATTTTATACACCAATAAATACTCTCGTACAGCTCTCAATACGCAACCCTACAAATGATTTCATTGGAGGGGGGAGAAAAAAAAAAAATTTCGGGATGCCACGTGTCCGCATGCGGGGGTGGGAGGGGGTCCGTACCGATGTGCAGCCGCCTCATTACACTTGTATTACATGAGAGTATGGGGATCGTACGTACATCTTCCCGTGTGGTAAAATATGGACGACCGCGACACGTGCAACTGCAGTCATGGAATAACAACAACAACAAAAAGAGGTGTGGGTGGGTGCATCAAAGATACATGAAATAGTAAATATGAGACCAAACAGAAAACCACGCCAAAAAAAAAAAAAAAACACCACACACCACACACCACACACCACATACCGCACGCACAACAATAAAAAGGGACGCAAAAGACGCGGGATGCAGCGACCGTATGAGTTTGCAAAGGCACCCTGTGGACGTCGCCCAGTGTCCGCAAAGAAGACTAACAAACAAACAAACAAAAAAATGAAAGGCAAATATATATATGTGTATGTATGTGTGTGTATATACAACAAAAGCAACAGCCAAAAAAAAAAAAAAAAAGTGTAACCAAACAATAAATCCAAAGATACAAACAAGACCAATCTGCGAGAATTTGTTTCCTCCTCCCGCCACGAGAAGAGGAACAAACAAAGACAGGCATGAAACGCTACAATGTAGAGAAAAGAACACACACGCACACACACACAAAAAAAAAAGAAAAACAAAAAGGCAACCTGACAGAAAAACACAACAATAAGCAACAGGCTCGGTGTAGATGCCCGCTGCACCCACGCCCTTCACTTCAACTCCCCTTCTTTTGTTTGTTTCTTCCTACATTTCAAAAACATACCCCACCACACACAGAGAGAAATACACCCGATCACCAATGCCACACACACACACACAAAAAAAAAAGATGCATGAGAAGGAAAAACCTTGTGTTAATTCGGGGGCTCCCTCCACGGAAAAAGCAATCAAACGCACTTCACGTCGAGGCCAAGAATAAAGATCAAAGGAATTGGACGATAATCAACTTTTTTTTTTTGTTGTTGTTTGCTTGATAATTTGCATTTGATCCTTTTACTTTATTTTTTATGCGCACTCTACCACTCCCTTACCTCCCCGCACCTTCTCCTTCCTTCTTTTCAGCCTCGGTCTGTTCATATATATGTGTATATATGTATAGAGAGAGAGAGAAAGGGAGAAAGAAAGGGAAAAAGAAAGATACGTCAAAAGCGTGCCTTTGCGCATGCTCGTTGATAAACATACCTCTCAAAAATGCATTTGACTGATATATATATATATAAAGGAGTCGGAATTCTTTATTCTACCCACATTTAACGGACTCTTCGACTAAAACGTCTTTGGGGGCGAAGGCTCTGGTATATTAGCTGGAGAAACCTCGCTGCCCACCGCTTCAAACTGCACGAGTTCTGGTTCTCCACTCGCGTGTATAATGAGAATGGCCCCCTTGTTTCCCAAACCACAGTAATTAGGGGCAGAGAATACTGTCAAAAGACGATTTTGGTGCTGCCATTGATACCCCTCCCAAACACACTGGTGTGCTCGAATAATGAAGCTCAGTCCATTCTCCTTCAGGAACCGCAGGGTCACGTCTTCTCCAAAGTTATGCCCTCGACCCCGCGAACTGAAGATGTACCCTTTCGTTGAGGATGGATCTGGAACAGGGGCATCGTAGTTAAAGGCCACACGGTGACGCACTAACCTCTGAGCCTGCCTCTCTGACTTTGAACTGCCATTCTCGCCGTTCTTTTCCAAAGATACATCGGAGGGCACCGTGACGATGGGATCGGCCCATGTAAGATCGGCAAGAGGTCCGTCTTCAATTTCATGGAATCGGTCAATCGCCAGAATACCATCTAAACTATTTGATATGAAGGGTGAAAGGCCACCATGCATGGCGCAGATCGCAACTCTTTCTTTACCACTCCCACGCAAAGAATCCATCTCCTGAACTCGAACGGAGTTAGGGCCGGTCACAATTGCACAGAGCGGCAAACTAATAAAGGCTTCATTTGCTAAGATCCACAGAGGATGCTCTGGTAGACCCCACCCAATGTCAACTGGTTCCTCATCACCCCTATTGCTGCCGGAGGGTAAAGGGTATTGATCCAGGCACTCTTGCAGAAAGCCGTATTTTCTATTTGTCTCACTGCTTTCATGGTTGCCACGTATAAGAAAAACACGGTCCGGTGCCAACAGTTTGGAGGCAAAAAGAAGCGCTAAACAGTGAAGACTGTGTGGACCACGATCGACATAATCGCCCAGAAACAAGTAGTTTCGTCTTCCAACTACTTCCATATCATCTTCTTCGGGGTGTGTAGAGGTGTGATTGCCAACGTCCAGTGAACCTCCGGCAGCAATAATGCTATCGACAAGGTCCCGCCACTGTCCGTGTATATCGCCAACCACAATACATGGTATAGATATTGTCACGATGTTACTTTCTTCCCTAAGCAATCGGGTGGCACGAGAGATAAGTTCAGACATCTCTTCCACTGTAGGCAACTCATTCTTCGTGATCAGCTGATGATATATTTTTGCCACATTAAGGCCGGCAGTGGGAGAAATCGGATTTATTAACTCTGAATTGCCAACTGTCGGGGGTGGCTGAGACTCCTGGGTGGCCCCTCGACCACGGAGTGCCTCCAAAAACCCTGTACTCCGCATTAATTCCTCGTTCTCCATCTCCAATTCCACAACCCCACAGAAACGCAAAACGGCGAGAGCCAATCGCATCCGTACTGGTGGTATTTTGCTCAACAAATTTTGTACAAACACCAACTCTCCAATTGCAGAATCGACACTATTCGCGGAAAAATTCTTCTGCATGATCTCCGAGGCAAGGGACTTCAGCGTGGTAACAAGGTGCTTTTTAGACTGGAAGTCGGAACATTCGCGGAGCAACCCACGGAATTCACGGCTCAGCGTGATAATATCACTTAATGGCAACTCTGTGACTTCTCCTATGGCGCATTCATTTTTCAATTCATTATTTTCAAAAGGAATATGCACGCTAATTGCATTCTCCATGTCCCCCTTCCCGCCGCCGTTTTTCTTTGCTGGCTCCTCGCAATACGAAGTCTTCTCGTCCTTTCGCTTTTTCTTCTTGTCCCACTTTGGAAAGCAGTTCATCGCGATGGGGGGGGATACAAAAGCTGCAAACGTATTTGTGGGGGGCGGGAACCCCCTTTCTTTCTCTTTTTACGCACGGCCGGCCTCCTCCTGGAACCCACTGGCAATGCAGGTATGTATGTTATGTATACAGGGAGTAAATGAAGTGACTCTTTTTTCCACTGTACACGTGTATGTGTGGACTCCTCGCCCCTCCTCCTTGCCTTTCTTCCCCCCCCCAATTTGCTCGAAGCACAAGGCAACCTTACTAACAACATATAAATTCAAAAGACAGAAGAAACAACAACAAAGAAGGAAGACAACAACAAAAAGAAATACAAAAGGGCAGGAAGGGAGACGCGTAGAAAACGGCAAAAAAAACAATAAAAAAAAATCGGATTGTGAAAATATCACATATGAAGGATATATTTATTTCTCCCTGTTTCACTCTCCTTTTTTTTTCTCTTCCTCTCTGCCGTACATATATATATTACACACACACACCCATAAACAGACACACTTAAAGACGTACACCGAAAAGAAGAGAAGAGTCGTCATTAATGTTCCATGATAGGCCAAGCAAAAAAACCTCAACCTCTTCTTTAATTCCTCGTGATTACATCTAGGAAATTCTTCCCAGGCAACACAACAAATTAATTGTTCTCAGGGTCCTAAACCAGTAATCTATGCCTGTGTATTGCCTCACTGCTTCACGGGAGGAGCGGCCGGGGCCAATCTTTTCGCTGCATCCTGCGCAGCTTCTCGCTTGTGCCGCCGTGGAGCAGCACCGCCACTGTCATGGTCCATGCACACAATACCAACCCATGCAAGGGCGAAGCCGCAAATCAGCACAAAAGAAGACTGTGCCGTGCTCGGATATGCCTCAAAGCCGTACTGCACCGCCACTACGGAGGCAATCTGAAGTGGAAAAGGCAACCGCGTCACGGACAGCACCATTGGCATTGAATGAAAGAACCATACCAAGAACTGGTAGTGGAGTGAACGCGCAAATATGACACCAATCAGATTGGACTCCATCATTGTTAAAACAACATTGCGGTAAACCTCGCTGTCAGTGTCAAATACGTCAGCCCCTCGGACCGCGCCATACTCAACACTTTTTATGGTTGCCACTTGGGCACGCCGGAAGAGGCGCCTTGACCACCGCCGGCGCCAGAGCAGAAACCAGCTCACTACAGTGAACAGCAACAACACCTGGCCAAACTCTTTCGAGATAAAAATCTCTTCAGGGATACATTTAAAGTTTACGGTCCAACGGTACGTAAATACGCGCCCCAATTCAAAGGCCTTTAGCATGTATGCTTGCAGCTCATGTAGAAGAAATGGGAGTGCTACCCCCACCTGCCACAAGGCGCAAACTACAAGGCATAAAATCACACGGTACCACGGGAGAGATCGGCAAAGGATCAACAGTAGTCCGGGAGCAAAGAGAAGGATATTCATCTTAACAGATACAGCCATGCTGTAAAGTAAACATCCAAGTTTCCACCGGCGCCCTTTTGCAAGTACCACAACCGCAAAATACAAAAGTAACATAGCCACGCAGTCGTTAAAAAGACGCAGCATAAAAAGTGATCGGATACGTTTTGAAAGCAGGAGACGAATAAGCAGACGCCCACGAATTTTACAACGAACATACAGCTGAATGACACAGGCAAAAAGCATAATATAAATTCCCGCGTACAACCATTGCGCCATTTCAATGTCTTTTCCCTCTTTTGTGATAAAATAGAGGGCACTGTATATCCATACAAAGCCCGCTGGGTAAACAAGAGGCCCCGTATCGCCCCTGAGCTTCCTGTAATCCAGCTCACCCTCAAGGAATCCCTTGACCTCCTGCATATAGGCATTCCAGTCAATTTCAGTATACGGCACAAATAAAACAACGATCAGGGAAATCAAAACTTCTGCAGCAAGAAGGGCATTGACCCATCTGTATCCCATCCTTTCTCTTTCTCTTTTTTTTTTTTTTTTGGCTTTCCCGCTGCTGTTTTTGTTCTCACTGCTTGGAATTTATGTGCTACAGAAATGTCCCATGTATCCCCCATACAGCAGCCACACACACACAAATAAGCAAATAAGTAAATAAAAGGATAACAACTTCCATAAAAGAATATAAGCTCATCTGCCACAGCATATATATATATATATAGTAAATAGTTAATTATGGATACATATGCCTGTTTCTTTTTTTTTTTTTTTTTTTTTATTTGCTGGGGTTAATTTTCTTCCGTCACACCGTGAAAAACTGCAACGTTGTAAAAGATTTGACGGGAGCCACACAGACCCCTCCCTTCTCCCCTCTTCGAAAGAGAAGTGCGTTGCAGAAAGTAAAAAGGATTAGAAAAATATGTTTAAGAAAATACTCATAAAAATAAGAAAAAACGCCAGCGATAGTAATCAGTCATTATAAATAATACAAATAACCGGGCCGCAAAAAATTTATTCACTTCTCTATAAGTAATGGCTTGGAACACCAACACTGACGCCGCAAGCATGTGCATGTATGTAAAGTAAGTTAACTGAGTGCAACGGGATAAATAAAAATCTCTTCCGTTTTTTTTTCCCCCCTTTTCTTC
The DNA here is from genome assembly GCF_000209065.1 of Trypanosoma cruzi. Lineage (NCBI taxonomy): Eukaryota > Euglenozoa > Kinetoplastea > Trypanosomatida > Trypanosomatidae > Trypanosoma > Trypanosoma cruzi. The sequence continues at coordinate 183,378 of NW_001849508.1, forward strand.
TTGTTGCGACATCCACACGATCATCGCAGAGGCATTGCCATCATTCCCTCCACATCCTCTTCGGTGACGGCGGCTCTCATCGACGCACGGGTCCGGTGCTCCCAATTGACCGCCTCGCTCCTCGGGCAAAAGCACTTCCAGAAGCGGATCGTGTTGTCAACACCACCTGCAAAGGAGGCGACAGAGCCGCGATCCGCCGTACTTGAGAATGGGGAGGCCAAATGAAGCGGACGAGAACGATGTCCCGTCATCATGTACATGGAAAAAAGTGGGAGTGGCGTACGCTCTGTCTCCTGAATGTACTGGCTTCTTGGGCGGTCCCTGGGTTTGGTGTTGCTGAAGCCCAAAGGCACGGAATGCCGATGCTGCGTCCCTCTTCGCCACATAACCAGTGAGAACGCGGGGGAATCGTCCGTGCGGGGCGTATCACCTGCCCAATTCATCGCTGTTCCACTGTGGCTTGGGGCGGGTTCCTGCAATTCTTCTTGCGTACGACCGTTACGTGTCATTCCGCGCTCAAACTCCTCCGTCAGACGCTCTAAGGCATCCATGCTATCCCGGTGCACATCAACACCAGCTCCATTGGAGTTAGGCATGCGCAATGCAGTGGAATGCGCCCTACCATCTGCGGTGAATTTGTCGTGTCGCAAACCCTGAGCGGAAATAATGAATGCACCATCAGGGGAGTAGAGCGCCTGCGTCACCTGACAGCCGGTGGAGACACACCACGCAAGATACGATACCGAGGATGAAACATCGTACAACCTCAACATGCCATCATTTGTCCCCCCACCTACGGCAAGTTCGTACGGGAGTGTCGGATTAAACGCGATCGCTTTAACGGTTGTGTGTGCATTGGGGAGCTTAATCTGCTGCACTGGCGCACGTGTCTGGGAGAGGGACCATATGTTCACAACACCGCCACTCCCACCTGTAGCCACAAGTGAACCCGATGCGTTCCAAGAGACACCACATATGCCTTCTGCAGAAGAAAGTAACGATAAACAATCCTCCGGGGATAAGGGTTTTCTTGCCCTCTTGCTATCAAGTGCAATAAATGTGTCACACTCCACCATCTGCGCGGAAGGCTTTTCACAGCGACTGTCAAAAATAAAAAGACCCTGTGCGGCTGTACCAGCTGCCACCAACCATGGATGGACGTCCGTCGTTGCCAAACAACGAACACTTGCCGTCGCGGTCATCGCAGCCTCACCTGCAAGAGGTGTGTTCTCAAGAGGTGGGGGCGGTTTTGAAAAGACACTAGTTTGTGAAAGTCGACCATCACCACGAGATGCATAGACACCAACAGAGCCGTCCAGCTCCCCCATAAAACAAGAAGAATCGGAAAAACGGCTCACGGCCACAGAAGTCACTCTAGAAATTATGCTACGGGGACGCTCCTGAACATTCAGCACGGCCAAACGCACAAGAGGACGTGACGGCTGAAAGAGAAGCACCTCATCTCGCAGTGCCAGCGCAATATTTCCCTTACCCCATGAGAGGCACGAAGTGTAAAAGTCGTCCTGAACTCCATTCGCACTCAAGACACAATACGGTGACGTCAGACGCGTTGGTTGCCACAAGGGTTCATGCCGTGGAGGCTTGAAAGAAAACATCGCATTGCAACTACGACTTGGGCCACTCGTACCGCATTCCCCCAGCACAACTTCACCTCCACCAGCATTTATCGGCAGCTCCGCAAACAAATGACGCCCCTGCGGCCCCGGTCCGTTGTTGACGGATGTACTCACAGTCATCTCCCTCGGATGACCAATAGGCGCCCTGCGAACCCAGATATCCCCACCAGACATCTCGCTTCTCTAAAATCCCTTGATCTTCGCAACGACCACGCCGACCCGGCAAGGACGAAATCCTCACAAGACACAGAACAAAGCAACAGCAACAACAACAAAAACAAAGGCAAAACTCCACTTAAACATACAGGGCCTCACAACCATGAACACAACAACAATAAGGCAACACCAATCCTCACCCCAGCTAATAAAAAGTAAAAGACGCCATGGACGCAAGTAAAAGCCCGCTGCTATCAATTCCTATGAACACACACAAATAAATAATAACCAAATAATAATCATAGAAATAATAATAATAACAATTAATATTGTTACAAAAAAAAGTACTCCTCAACAAAAAGTATTTCATCTAAACCCAACCCACTCAAAAAAAACAACAACCATCAAATAAAAGCCCTAACTTTCAATTAAAGAAAATTCAAGCAGCAGGTCCTAGTACACGCCGCCCATACCACCCATACCACCCATGCCGCCCATGCCGCCGGCCGCAGGGGTCTCTTCCTTCGGCAAGTCCACAATGGCAGCCTCGGCGGTCATCATCAGGCTGGCGACGGAAACGGCGTCGGTGATCGCCACACGGACAACACGCGCGGGGTCAATGATGCCCGCCTCAAACATTTTCACGTAACGGTCGCGCTGCGCATCGTAGCCAACGGTGACGTCATTGTTTTCCAGCACCTTCTCCACCACGACGGCGCCCTCCTTCCCAGCGTTCAGCACGATCGTGTGCGCGGGCAGACGGACGGCGTTGCGGATGATCTGCACACCGGTGCGCTGGTCCGCTGTGAGTGACGAGTCGCCAAGCAAACTGTCCAGCGCCTTGCTCGCGCGCAGCAGCGCCACACCACCACCGGGAACAATGCCCTCCTGCACGGCGGCGCGGGTCGAGCACAGGGCGTCCGTGATGCGGTCCTTCTTCTCGTTCACCTCCACCTCCGAGCCGCCACCCACCTTGATCACCGCCACGCCACCGCTCAGCTTCGCCAGACGCTCCTGCAGCTTCTCGCGGTTGTAGTCGCTTGTCTCGCCGTCAATCAGCCCGCGCAGCAGCTCCACGCGCTCCTTCACCATGCTGCTCTCCCCACCGCCATTCAGCAGCACGGTGTCGTCCTTCGTGATCGTCGCCTTCTTCACTGTGCCGAGGATTGCGGGGTCAAAGTTCTCCGCGTCCAGCTCCAGGCCACTGCCCTCCTCGCCGACAAGCCGCGCGCCCGCAAAGATGGCAATGTCCTGCATCATGGCAGTCTTGTTGTCGCCAAAGCCGGGTGCCTTTACGCACGCGATCTTCAGCTTGCCCTGAAGCTTGTTGAAAGATCATCGTCGTCAGCGCCTCGCTCTCCACGTCGTCGGCAATGATCAGAAGCGGGCGTCCGGTGCGCACCACGTGGTTCAGCGCCGGCAGGATTGTGTGGATGCTGCTCACCTTCTTCGCCGACACCAGCACAAACGCATCCTCCAGCTCGGCCTTCTGCGCCTTCGCGTCGGTCACAAAGTATGGGCTGGTGTAACCGCGGTCAATGCTCATGCCCTCCACCACCTCCAGCTCCGTCGTCATCGTCTTGCCGTCCTGCGTGGTGATCACTCCGTCCTTGCCCACCTTCTCCATCGCCTGACCAATCAGCCTGCCCAGCTCCTCGTCCCCGTTGGCGGAGATCGTGGCCACCTGCACAATGTTCTCGGTGCTCGTCACCTTGCGGCTCTGCTCCGCCACGCTCTGCAGGATGACGCCCACCGCACGGTCCATGCCACGCTTCATGTCAATTGGGTTCGTCCCGGTGGCAATGCACCTGAGGCTTTCACTGAACACGCTTGCCACAAGCACCGCCGCGGTCGTCGTGCCGTCGCCAGCAAGGTCGTTGGTCTTGTTGCACACCTGGCGCACAAGCTGTGCTCCCATGTTCTCGAACGGGTCCTGAACTCAATCGCCTTGGCAACGGTCACGCCGTCCTTCGTGATCTTTGGCGCGCCGTACGACTGCTCAATGATCACATTGCGCCCCTTTGGCCCAAGGGTCGTTGCAACGGCGCTCACGGCACGCTGCACACCCTTCTGCATGGACTGGCGAGCCTCCGTGCCAAACCGGATTTCCTTGCCGGCAAAACGAGCAGCAGAGCGAAACATATCGTGTGTTGCACTTGTATGTTAGATTACCAAAAAGCTAGTAACTTAACAAGTAAATGAGAAAAAAAATGATTTTTTTTGGGTGAGATTGTGTGTATAAGATTTAGAAATAAAAATGAAGAAATTTATTTAAGAGCATTGCTTTCAAGGTGAAGAAGTGTGAGTTGTATCATTTAGTGTGATTCGTTGCAGTCTTAATGTTTTTGCCTGTTATTACTGTCGTCTATGCATGAACCTTCCGCATCGTGACGGTTCAATTTAAGCAAACACCATATTTAATGGGGTTTTCACCTCCGGGTGTCCCCTTTTCTTTTTTTTTTTTTTGTGTCTTTGCGATTTCTCTTCCTTTCCAGGGGATGCTGGATAAGCCAGAAAAATAGCTGGCAACCGCAGCAGCGAAAACTGCAAAATGGGGCAAAAACAGTAAAGGAAAAAAAGAAAAAAAAAAAATAAAAACAGACACAATGCTGCTCTTCTCGTTAAAATTGCTGGGCATGGTTCCTTTAAGGACCCGCCATTGCAGTCATTATTTCATCCGCCTTTAACTACTGATCGATGGGAATGCATATCTAACTCCTTATCACTCTCTTTCTTTTACTTGTATCTTTTTCTCTATAGTCTGTTTCCCAACGCGTTTTGTGTTTCACATAATTATAATTTTGTTGTCCGTCATTTAAACGAAGCTGTGTGCACTACGACTTCTTTTTCTTGAAAAGTGTGGCAGCGTTAGGCTCATGAAGGAACTGTCGTATGGTATGAATGTCCTTTTGCCGGTCATTCCATGAGGCAAGCTCATGTGACTTGATGGCTGCCATGTGCACGAGTGAAGAAGGAATGCCAGCCAGTAAAGCCACCTCAACGCCATAGCTACGTGTGCATACGCCAGAGACAAGACGGTAAAGAAATGTAATTGCCGAAACACCATCTTTTTTTGTATCCGATATAGCAAAGTCCATGTATCCCAGCTGCACCACCGAGCCATGATCTCGCGCCAAAGACGATACGTTCACGGCATCCCCACCAAGCTGTTCCTGTGCAAGAGCGTGATAGTGGGTGGAAAACAGGAGAAGCGGGGAAACAGGAAGGCGTTCCTTCAACGAGTGTAATGTGGCATGTGCAATGGCGTAACCGTCATGTGTAGAGGTACCACGCCCCAATTCATCTACCAGACATAAACTCCATGGGTCTGCATGACGAAGGATGTCAGCTGTTTCGCTCAGCTCAACATACAGTGTACTCTGTCCCTTGTGAGAAGCATCGCGGGCTCCGATACGTGTGAAGATGCGGGACACCGTAGCAAGACGCATAAATGCACCAAAAATTGGTCCTCCCATTTGCGCAATGATGACGTTCACAGCAACCGTACGCATAAGTGTACTTTTCCCCGCCATGTTCGGCCCCGTCAAGAGCAAAATACGCCCGTGCGCCGCGTCCAAGGAAATATCGTTCGGCACAGAGTCTCCATTTAGAAAAGGATGAGTTAGTTGCTCGGCCTCCAGACTCGCCCCCACAGCGTCATCCTTCACAATAGGCCAAGCGGTTGTGACCCCACATTTTCGCAGTGACGCAAGACTCAAGAGGCAATCAAAGTATGAGAGTGCCTCCGTGGCACCATACAGGAGAGGGAAGTAGTGACACATGTGCGATGCAACATTTTGCAGCACCAAAAGAAGAGCGTTTGATTTTTCCTTCTTTGCTTTCTTATGAGACTCCACCAGTGGCTCCAGGGAGGCCACAACATACTTCACACTCTTGCCACTGCGGGATCTTTCCACAAATCCACGCAAAGGCGTTTTCGGTACAGCAGAAATTGGCACTTCTACAAGAAATTGCTCGTGACCAACGACGCTGTAGTTGATCGCTGTACCATCAAAAACCTCCTCTTGTAATCGGCGTAGTTCCCCCTGTAATTTTCCCTCAATGGCGTCGAGAGTACCGGATGCCTCATCATACACGGAGGATGCTCCCTGAGAGGGAACAATCACGCCCGACGCAAGGGCAGCATGGCGGTCAAAACAGTTTCCAATGGAGGTTACCGCGGGAGCGGCAGCATCAATTTGCGCCCAGAGCTCCTTCAAAAGAGGCGGTGACGAGGTTATCCCCTTTTGTATGTCGTGTGACCATGCCACCATGTCCTCAAGAGCCTGGACCGTTGTAACAATGATTTGAAGTTGCTTCTTGTACTGAACAAGGGGATCAACAAACGCCACTTGTGCGTCACTGTTGTTCTTCAAGTCCGTCAAGCGAGAAAGATTACGCTCAAAATCCACATCCACCAAACTGGAGAAACGTGTTTCAAATTTACTACCCACCGGCCGCTCTCGTTTCACAACACAAATTGGTTCATGCTCACGAGGGGTTTCTGCTCTCAGTGTGGGGGACGCCGCTGCAATCCCCAACGTCGTCTCCGGCTCTCCACCCTCGCCCCAAAGCTCGTCAAGCTTGTGCTCAATAATGAAGCGAATCGCCTCCTGTCGAGCCAGAATGACACGGGAGGAAGCAGAAGGCCGTAAAATCCATGATCGCATGAGACGCTTTCCTCCATTTGTACAGCAGCGATTGAAAAGTTGATTCAGTGAGCCCCGTTCCCCGCCATCCCGCAAGTTGCTGACTAGCTCCAAGTTGCTCACGGTTGTGGCATCCAGCACGAGTCCACGGTCCACTCTTCGTTCATGCCATAATATCGATGAAGAATTTGAAACTTCACCCTCATGCTTGCGAGCAATGGTGGTATTGGAGGATGCGTAAGGAAGATGGAAGGTGTAGGGTTCTGCCTCTGAGAGTATGGGCACGGCATGGTAAAGTTTCAACGTCTGAAAGTAGTGTGCCAAGAACTTGTGCGCGTCCAAAATTTTGTCCACCCCATCGGAGTTGCCTTTTGAAAACGAGAGAGAAGACACATCCACCAACTCCACCCGAAACCCCTCGCCCTCTATCCAATCCACCAAACGCTTGGCAAATGATGCCTTCCTATCGGCCTGCGCAGCATTAGGAATAAAACAAAGTGGAAATATGATTTCACGCGGGCGGAGCTGCTGCAAGAGGGCACACACCATGAGCAGCGTCTCCTCCTCACGCAACACGTCATTTCTCCCGACGCCACATGGACAGTGATAAACCACATGACGTGAGAGATCCACCGCCAAACCGTCCACAACATTTTCCTGCAAGGGACAGAGGGCCAGAATAAAGACAGGACCGGAACCGCTAAGCATTGCAGGATCTGTCAATGTGCCTGGTGTGAGCACTTCAACCAACTCACGTTGTAGCACCTTCGTGCGTGCAGTCTTGATAGGGGAGGTATCCGTTTCCTCCTTCATTTGTTCTACTCTGCCCACCTTGTAGCCGCGGAAGACAAAAAGGCGTGCCCACTCGCTGAAGCTTTGCTCTGGAACCCCCGCAAGACGCATCTTGCCACGGTTGGTGGCGCTAAAAACAAGCTTGAGGCCAAATTCGCGGTGTGCGATGGCGGCGTCTTGATCGTACAGCTCATAAAACTTTCCCTTTTTAAAGAGAATTAACACATCAAAGTACTTTGCCTTGATCTCCCAGTACTGCCGCTCCATGCCCGCCATGGCGTCCAGTTCCTTGGCGGGGATCGTAATCGACGAGGGCGGCCGCATAGGATCTATTCCCGCCAAGAAAGAATAGGTGTATTCCATGCGGTAAACGTCCGCACAGTCAACTAGAGCGTCATCCATTCCCGTAGGAAGAGCCCAACCAAATCAATGCCTTCTCAGATAAGAGGTGTCTTCGTCGTTTATGGAAACCGGCGTATACGTAAGAATGCAATGCGTTTCCTGTTTAAGTGAGTGTATGGAGAAAAGGTAAACAAACAAACAAACAAATCTACAACCGTGAGAAAACAAGCGCACACGCACAGAGCCTGAGAGTGAAATGCCTCATACAGAAACAAACATATGATTAAATGCATACCAGCAAATAGGATGCATATATGCATAAATGCAGTTTTCTCCACGTGAAGCATCAGCCGAGTAGAGAGAGCGCGGTGTAAAAGAGAACGCTACCACCAATCACCAATCCGAAACACTCTGCACCTGCAGACACCGCAAAGGGGGAAAAGAGCTCTCATTCACCAAAAGAAAAAATTTTTACACATCCATTCCCCCCTTTGCTTCAATAAACAACTGGCGGCCGCACCTTGCCTGTCCACACTGAGGCATATTCCCACAAAACAGAACAAAAAATAAAACAATAAAAAAAAAAAGGGGGATAAAACTAGAAAATATCATACACGCACATGCATAAATAATAATAATAACCTCAAATTTGATGCCCATAAAGTTCCCTTCTCCCCTTTCATTCCTCTTGATTTGCTGCAGTTGGTTGTTGACGTTGATAGCAGGAAATACAGCAAACCTTTTCCCCATTCCCGTCATCAACACCGCTTAGTTACTCTTCTCATGCCATTCACATAAATAATGCACTTCTCGGGGCCGTGATAATGAGCTCCGCTGTAAACGGTCCAGCCACTCGGGAACCACTCCTGGAATTGTTTTATGTTTGGGCACTTCACGGGTTCACTGTAAAAGACACAATCCTCCAGTGGAAGCAACAGGTGTGGAAAACGCGTGTAAACGGGGTCGTAGAAAATCTCCACATGTGGTCCAGTTTGAGGCTTCCCATCTTTCGAATGATAAACCCAAAACATGAATCTTCCCTTCCAATCTCTCCGAAAATAATGCTCTCCGTTATTCTGAAAAAGCTGCTCCACCTTTTTCTCATTGCCTGGATAAACGGAGATATCGACGTCTGTGTCCCACGGGATAATAGAGCCTGCGTGTCTCCGCACTCCAAGGGCAGTACCTGTTGAGAGAAAGTACGTTATGTTCGCCGAATTCAATTTCCTTACCACCCATACGTTTGTCTCAAGAAGAGCCTTGTGCTCCACACAACACTTTCGATAGGGTCGCGCATTGAGATCATCCCCAGTACGCTTAATGAGGTATTTGTGCAAGCCGCACTCTGGTGTTACGACATCACAGTCTGAGATGTTGGCCGTGTCATACCGATTGAATTTGGAGCGAATCCAATTTTTGTTAATGCGTCGTGAAGAATTTTGTAAAATACGCAGAAATGCTCGAGGCATGATGCGTGGGCCAAACGCATAATACGGCGACGGTGGGATGTCTCTTAGCGGCACCAGCGTACCATCGTCATCCATGGCCTCAGTACCGGCCGGCCTTGACATCTTCGCGTGGTCGGGTGCATTTTCTCCGCTCGTCACACTTCCTGGTGGTCGCGCATGTGGCGTCGGTTGTGAGAGTCCACCTTCTGCTGCCGCTGCCGATGACGAGGATGCGTGGCCATCCCAGCTCTCCAGGCTTCGCAGCAAAAACAATGTCACCAAAAGAAATGCGGCAATACAAACCAAAAGTGCCCTGGTGAACCGCGACGCCCTCGCCACTCCTTTTCCTTTTTTCGCCGCCATGTGGGGTGAGGGGCTGAAGAGAACCACAGCAGCAATAACCACACAAAAAACAACGACAACAATAAAAACAACCAAAAGAATGATGATTCTGGTGAAGTACACACACACACAAAAAAAAAAAAAAAAGGTTCCCCCATGTATAAGTATATATATATTTATATTTATATCCTGACGATTAACAGCACAATCTGCCTCAATTCTGCAATAAAATGCCCGGGACCTTGTAGCACAAATTAAATTATAAAACGATAGCGATATTTATCGGGCAGAAAATACATTCACAGACACACACAAAAAAAAAAATAATAATAATAATAAAAGGTGTGGGAAGAATCATAGTGATAGTAACGCAAAAAAAAAAAAAAAAAAAAAAGGAGGGGTCCATCAAATGTTTTGAACAGTGGCTGTATGGTATCTTAAAAACAAATTGGCAAGTGATTCAGCAAAGACATCGTCGCTTAGCGCAATAAGTTGGCAAAGAAACGGCATGCAGATCCTGCAACGCGCCATCATTACGCGCTGTGGAGCCTCAAGCATTGCATCTAACAACTCCCGAATAATCCCCCTTAAACTGCTCGCCTCTTCACGACTAACATTTGAAGTCTTCCCTGTAACCGCTAAAAATTGCCCTATTATAAGCATCCAAAGGGTGTTGCTCTCATTCTCCAAAATTTCACCGTACCGCCTCTCCGCATCAAGAATTGCGTTACACAAAGAACACTCCAAGGCAATGAACAGAGCTAAGTCAAAAACATCTCTTTTCTCCGTGACGCTGTCTCTAAAGGAGACGGAGGTTCGCATAAGACACATGAATCGCTGAAGGGTTTTCAGTAGAACCTTTACCGCCTTCGTTCGGCACAGTGTTGTTAACTGTGGCGTCAACGCCGCGTCACGATTCCACTTGACGTACTGCAGTAACGCCAACAACGTGGGCTTCAATGTGTCTTGTTGTGTGGGGTCCATTGGGTGGCGCCAAATGGAGTCCAAGGCACCCAAAAGAATGTCCCCAATCTCCTGGATGTATTCTACCATGCCATTCCAGAGTAATTCATCCACGACGGCGTGCTCTTTAAAAAGGTCCAACATCTGGCGAGCACCCTGAAGTCCAAGCTCTGTCGCCTCGTCGTGGGAACCACAACACGCCCTTCCGACAAAGACCCGAAACAAAAAGAGCACATGATCCACTGGTAGAGGATTTCCATCCAAGTTGTACCCAACAAACTGCACGACATTCGTTACGGCGCGTTTAAAGAGTGATAGCCAGACGTCACGTTCCGTTTCATTTGAAAACCTGCATTGCTGCAACAGGAAATCCAACGCGGGGGCAACTCCACTACCCACTGTGTGCCACCACTCCTCCGGTGTGAAGACTGCGCGGTGATCCGTCATGACAAATAGCATAGCCTCCATGGCCTCACCACTTATTGAGCGGTGAACCAAAAGAGAAGCGAGGGCTCCTACGGCCACAGGAAAAAGTTGCATATTTTCTTTTGTTCTAGCTCGCCCCCTCTCAACTTTGTTGTTATCATCGCCATCGACAGGAAATGCAGCACGCAAAGCCAAAGCTTTAATTTCTTCTTTCAAAAGGAGAGAATGACTTTTGTTATTTTCCTTAATAGCATGGCTATGTGATTCGTCGACATGTATTTCTTTTTCGCCGTTGGATGATGTCCCACATTGTGACGCATGTGAGTGTTGCACGCCCTCGCAGGAACTATTGGAATCCGCCTGAAGTGCTAAGGCAATAGTCACATAACGCACGAACCACACGGCTGAATGGGCAAAATCATCACTAAAAGCAGAACGGGCAACAACAGCCCATGCCCGTACAATTTTCACCAAATCAGACGTGGTAAGGAGATGCAGATGACACAAAGTGATGTTTTGCAGCACAATGGCAGAAGAAGAAACCACATCGGGATTTGTGTCGTGTTGCACACAGTGTGCGAGTGCCTCTATCAGAGTACCCCAACCACTCCTCAGATTCTGCGCCTGCGCCTCCACCATTTGACCCAAAGAGGCCACAAGAAGTTCCTTTAACTTCGTCGACTGCGTCCGTGAGGCAATCGCTTCAAATGGTTGCAGCACCCCCTTCTGAAAGTTAAAGTCCCCAAGTTCGCCCCGAGCAAGGAATTTCGTTGCCAACTGCCGCAGGTGATCCACCACATACATGGGCTCCAGTTCATTGGAGCTCAGAGCAACTTTGACAAAATGACGAGAGACGTTGGTCCACATTTTGGACCAAACATACCGCAGACGCCCTATATTTGTATCCGTTACTTCCACTAGTTTCTGCAGAGAAAATATCCGCGGTGGATTTTCCGCCAGCTCCTCAGCACTCACTAAACAAAGGGCTTCAACAAGACTAACTACCGCTGCATCCTTCAGATAATTGCTGCGAGAGAAAAGACGGTGCACCTCAACCTCATCTATATATTTCGCTATTATTTCGGCATTTTGCCGTTCCAGCTTGGCTCGCTCCCATTGTGGTTGCAATGAGGACCGGCCCTGGCCTTCCAGGGACGTGTTGGGGGCTTTTGGGGCCGCATGGTTACCATTCCGATCATTGAGCAATGACGTCCATGGAGACTCAGCCAATATTTGCAACTTGGAAAGAAGGGAGATGCAACGAAGAACTTCATACCAGGAAGTCTCGAGGTGATCACCCTCCTCAAGGGCAACGCGAGTAAGAGCAATAATGGATTTGAGACTCTTGTACTCAATTTCCCGAAGGTTCGTCAGGTGCGTAAAAGTCAAAAGAGCAGAAATAAACGCTTTTCGTTGTGTTCGACATGAAAATTTACAACACACCTTAATAGCCGATTCAATACCCTCAAGAGAGGTGTCGATAAGTTCAATGTTTTCCATTTCTTCCATAGGGATGGAGAAGGCTGCTAACAGGGCGGTCCATGTACTTTCCATCAGTGCACCCACAAGTTCTGAGGAATTTATGGATGTATACGGCTCTGAAGATACATCCCGCGTTATCTGCTCCACGGATGTCTCCAGAAGATACGCTTGCTCCATATGACGAGAGGAGCGATGATTCCTCCTGCGAGCCCCTAACGATGATAATGATGACGGCGATGATAAAGGACGCATATCCTTTGTTCCATAGGAGCACTTTCTTAACCCATTCGATGGCACCGCCCCACGAGCCTCAAGTACAATCTCCCTTGCTGTAATACGCTGATAAACCCCCTCAAGGAGCGAGCGTGGAAGATCCTTCCCATCATCAATGCCACTGTTATTCCGAACAAACTGCTCTAAAGTCATTTTATCCGTGACATGAGAGGAATGGGCATCTGTGTTTAGAAGCATGATGGAAAACGCCAGAATAAAGGCCGGACCAGGACCAGAGAAGCTGGAAGGGTTCTGCGCGCAGTATTCCCTTGCAAACAACTCCATGGCGCGATCCACAACCTGCGCCTCACCGGGGAGTTTAAATTTACCCAAAAATAAACGCATCGCGTCGTCAATAGGCAAACCCGAAAAATCGTTCAGCCCTATAAAGGCGCGGAGAATAGCTTTCCGTTCCTCATTGTCTTTCCCAAGATATTCCCCAACTCCCACAGGGTCAAGTTCTTTCTGCAGGAGAAAACGGGCCACCGCTTCTGGTGCTGCACTACTCAAAAGGTGAACATTGAGGGCCATCGCGATGGCAGCGGCATGATCACCCAAGTTAAACTTATCTACAACCGCATCAAACGCCTTTTTCCCACGAAGAAGTTGTTCCACACCACATTCTGACAAAGAACCAGAGTTAACATTGTTTTTACTATGCGCCCCCGTCTCCCCCTTCTCGTTCTCCGCTGCCACCGACTTCATCTCTTGATTTTCCCTTGACTCCAATTCCCTCTCTTGACTGCGAGGGGTGATGCCGCCACCCATGGGAAACTCCTTCGCAATGCCCTCCAGAGACCGAACAAAGGTTCCAAGTGCCTTTATGCACTGAAGACGAAGTAAAGCATCCTGTTTGGCGTTCACCCAAGATGACATGTGTGACATCTTTGACATTTTTGATAACCCTGACACAAGTTGCTCACAAAGGTTCGGCATGCCTTGAACACAGTCAAAGTTCGTGAACCAATCCATCAGCAGCTGGGGGTCACGCAGGGTGTGTTCAAAAAACGTTAAGATTGTGGCTTTTTGCTCGTAGGATGTGTTTTTAGAATTTACGATGGGAAGAAGCAATCCAAGGATGAATATCACCACTTTTGATTTGAGGAGGTTGCGGTAACGCATCACCAGCTGATAAAGTGTTTTGAGTGCCACACCATGCAGCACTGGATCCTCTAATGCACAGTTGTGAAGCAAACTGAGGGTTACCTTTTCATGCAAGGCGGATCGAAAAAAATCACTCCTTGCAAACTCATCGTTCACTGCATTGATAAGATGAGCAAGAAGTCTAGTGCTCAGTCTTTTACGACGCCACTCCATTGAATCCGCAGGGGTGCGGCTCTCAACCACTTTGATGGAAAGATCACAAATTCGTACAAGAAGCGCATAGCAGTCCTGATGATCACTTAATGTTAGTTGTTGTTTTTGTTGCTGATCCTCTTCATCCTCTTCTTCACCCGCTGAGTGTTGCCGGTTTGCTACAATATCTGTTGAAGAGGCAGCTATTGTAATATTCATTGAGTTTATAAGAGTGTTGCATTTATCCAAATTGAATTGTTTCTCGTTACTTCCCATCGTGGAGTCAACACTGCATGACAATGTGGTATCCATTGATGGTTTTTTTTGCTCCACAGAGTTGGCACCTCTGTGTCCTGCTAATATGCGAGACAACACATGCGGAAGAAGAGAATTAGAAACGCCTGATCCTGACATTGGCCTCACCTCCAGTTGTGCCTCAAACGCACTCTGAAAACAGTCTACTAGTTTTGACCCTTTAATCCATTCACAGTTAAGCATGAGCTCCGTGAGACACTGAAGGACAAGGAAAGAAACCCCCTCCAACACGGAATGCCTGTGCCGCTTCACCGTGTCAAGGATCACATCGGTAAGCGGAGTTGATTTCGTGGCAGACGCGCTGTTAAACGATAAACCCTCACCGGGCGCAGTGACATCAGTAGTTGCAAAAAGACCCTTCCTTTTCTTCTCAGGCAGAGGCACCTCGGGCGGGCCGTACATTGTACGTTCCGAAACAATGTGAAGCCGCAAGAGGCACAGGATGCCTTCCAACGCCAAGGGAAGAAACATTTGTTCTTCGTTACTCACACAACTCGCAATCAGCAGGGGATAAAAAAGAAGGTTTACAGCGGCGCCCGCACCGCCTGTTTGCTCCAGTGCCCCCGGAGTATACAGACAGACCTCGCGAAGGTATGCGTGACGGCCCTTGCACAATGAAGCAATACGGGCAATTACCTGCAGAACACTTTTACTCATTGTGCAGAAGCTTTTAGTAAAGACAATGTATAAACAAAGGAAGAAGCCACAAGATACACACACGCACACAACAGAAATCGAACTTGGCCCTCCCTCCTTCTCCTTTTTATCCAAGTAAAAAAATAAAAATAAAGAATTACCCCCTCCCCCCCCCCTTTTTTTTTTTTTTTTCCCCTCGTCCTGTCGTTCACTCTGTGTTTATATGATATATATATATATATATATTAGATAAGGAAAATAGACCGAAAGAGGGAGGGAAAAAAAAGACAACAACAGGCACCAAAGATGGACGCCTAGGTGAAGTAATAAATTGATCTTCTGCTTTTTTTATATTTGATTTTTGTGTAAGTGTATGTGTAAGCCTTCCTGCATGAATTGATAGGCAACCATTAAATAAGAAAGCGAATCAAAACGCAGATGGCAGCAGCCCAAACTACAATGAAAAACAATCAAACAACAACAACAACAAAATGGATATTAAATAAATAAATGATCCTGCACGTGGGAAGAGAAATTGTCTCGTGTTCCCCCACCCAAAAAAAAAAAAAAAAAAAAGAAAAAAAAAAAAAAAAAGGGGGTATAACAATTTAGTTTAATGTGCCCAACATCCCACACACAAAAACATAAATTCTCTTCAGCACTCTGGTTGCTCCTGACTATCAAAATCGTAAATTCCATGAAGCCCAAGTAACAGCTTGTCTGCATCGTTTGCGGGATTCTGCAAACACGAATTCCTCTCAGTACCTTTTCGGGGTGCCTTGGAAAGCGACTCCACAGTTTCCGGATGCAACGCGTACGCCTCCACGCCGTCAATTGTCCATTCTTCCGTGTCAGTGAGGCGGGGGTTGCAGAAAGTGGCGCAGCGCACACCGCAGCATTTTCCCTTCTCTAGCCAACGGTCTATAAACCAACCAAAATGACCGGGTTGTCCACCCATGCCAACCCCATTTTTGTCAACAAGTGGATGCGAATCAAACAAGTACATGAAATTTGAATTTATGGAGGGTTTGGACTGATAAATCAGGCCACCATCCCTGTTAGTGAATAAGAAGCAGTTTTCGCCACCAAAGAAGGCATTATTTTGGTTTGCAGGTCGACAAGTGATACCCTGGGCTCCCTGTCCTTCCCGCGCCGCGCGTCTAGCAGCTGCAGAACGACTCCTGTCTTGTTTTTCTCTTGCGGCAACAGTCTGCCATGGATCCCCACAAAATCCACCAAAAACATTCGATGACTCACACGCTTTGATCACAATCAACGTTGGACCCTTGTCCACTAGGCCTTGAACGAGTTTTTGAAATGAGCGCCCATGAATCTTACTACTGTAAAGTAAATACCACTGGGGTTGTTGAGGGGAAACAGGCCAGCAGCTCGTTGGAAGGGCATTAAAAATGATCAGACTAAGTGATTCTGGTAAAATACGATGTAATTCCTCGCCATGGGCAAAGCCTAAAATACGCGGGGCAACACAAGCCGTGCTATTTACGGGCGAACACCTGTCATTAGAGACAATTGAAGAGGAGAATGCATGTATAATCGTGGGCATTTCCTCATTTTCCTCCCCGTGAACCTCAGCTTTTTCTCCCTGCCCTTCCACAGGTTGCCGTTGACCCATAAAAGAAGCGCAGTTGCAATCGAAAAACTTCAAATTAACTGACTTTCCCCCCCTCCTAACAGACGTAAACATCACACAAAAAAACAAAAAACAAACAAACAAAAAAAAAAAAAAAAACGACGTCGAATGCCTTCCAAAACCTTAAAAAGTCGCATGAGCTGCGCCGTCACAACCTCCAATTCTCCCCGAATCTTTTCTGGCGCCTCCAATAATTGAGAAACAAGTGCTCCAACAAGGATTCTTTTGAAAAGTCTTTTCAGGGGAAGTCAACTGTGTGTCCAGCTCAGAAAAATTATGCATAGTGTTCCTTGAGTCAATGCAAAAAAAACCTTGTCGTTACGAAATTATTCGTCAATTTGAGACTCCACATTTCCTGGTCTCGCTTCCATTTGATCCAACCGTCCCGTTATTACACTCACATCTATGTTATGCGCAAAGTGTTTTGTTTTTGGCTCATTGGGGATATTTTCTACTTCTTTTCGTCCAAGTGAGAATCGCCCTTCAAGCTCCTCTGACTCATCATTATTTTGGCTGTTCGTGATATATGCGTGGCCCCTTTCTTCTGGGTTTGCCTCAGGCCATTTGATTGATTGAGACCACTAACAATTGCATCACATTCTTTATGTATTTGCGACAGATTGAGTCATTGTTCGGCAAATTCTGACTATTGGCGCGTCACGGCCACTGCTTGATGAACAATCAGAGCCAGTAATTCGTTTAATTGATTTCCACTCAACAAAAAATTTCTTTTTGTTATCCACCCTTTTGATAAGGAGATTTATCACTTTTAACGATGCGGATGGCATCAATGTCGCTCCATGATGATAGTGGTCAACTTTAAAGTGCCACATCGATGCCCACTCAATATCAATTTCTAACTCTTCATAAGGAATCTTGCGCAAAACAGCAAAAGCCTGAAGTGCAAGAAACGTCTAAAAAAAGGACAAAACTTCAATTGTATATGCCACACGTATAATGAGCGAGTTGCATTTCCCAACAGAGGAAAGCACCTTATTCCGTGCTTTTTTTTGATTTATTTTAGAATCCATGATTTTCTGATTTCTAACCAAATCATACTTGTGGGGGAGCCAAGAGAAACATGACGCTCCCGGCTAAAAGGCACCCTTGTGGACCCTAAAGCGTTATCCCTCACTTGAGAAGAGATGAAAAACAAAAAAACTAGCAAAGTCACCAGCCGAGCGGGCAAAATTTAGAAACGAGCTTGTGGTACTACCGTCCTCAGGAGTTCCCCCTCACACACACACACACACACACACACACACAGTGGCTCCATCTACAATAGCATCTTCATCTGCCCAAAATGAAACAACGCACCGGAAAATAACATTAGGACCAAAACCTCACAAATAATTTTAAACCAGACTTGGATGTGAGTAAGACACCTATATATATATATTTTTTTTTTGACCACTGGATGAAAAAGCAATAGCCTCTACAACGAAATCAAAAATACATGGAGAAGTGGAGAGTAAAAGAGAAGAAAACAGGAATAACAAAACGCCACATCTTCCTGTGTACATATTATTCGTCTTGATTTACTTTCTCAGTCTGCTTGCAGTCAAATTTAGACTAAAATAGAAATCATACATAAAGGTTCCTATAATTTAACAGTATCGACACGATAACGTTGTGCGCCTCTTAGGGACTTAAATATGGGCACCCTTCCCAACTGCAAAGTACACCGGCAATTATTCTCCCCAACAGTTTCCAATCGAGCATAATAACGACCAAATAGATTATCGTCTTCTCTCTTGGCAAAGATATGAAAAGATTTAACGACCTTTCGGAATTCACGACTCACGTCCCGAAAAACCTCTCGTTCATTTGGAGACAAAAATGAAAGAATTCGATAAACTTCCTTTTCTGGTAATAATTTAACTGGATTAGAGGTGCATAGAGACCTATTAGTATGATACTCAATGTAATCCATTTTGGAGACATCTCGACGATTCTTGCTGGGCCTTCCATACTGATGATTTATCTTGTTTTCATGTTTTTTGTATTGCAAAGACAAAGGAGGAGTACAACCAGAGTGAAACGCTGCTCCAGAGCTAGTTACCATGTATTCCCCCAAAATTAATTGACCACATAAACTGCATAAATCCCCTGGTATACAACGCGCCCCCCTGCAATTTTGCTGTCTCAATCGGACAAGTGAAACGTAATTATCTACGGAGATAGAATCTACAGAGGACCTCGCAATGCGTTCAAAGCACGATTTACCCTGAAGCACTTTCTTTAAACGCGGCCCTCCATGAAAAATATTGAGACGATTTGGAGTGGGAATGGACTGCAAAAATGCCTTCATATCCACAAGGTCACCAGCCGCTTCCAAAAAATCAGCTATAAGAACAGGAGATTGAACCACATTCGTCATAACCAAGTCCCAAAGCCGAGTATCATCAGGGTGATCCTTAATGTATTCCATCGCAAGTGGAACACTCTTCATACATCGAATAGCCATGCGAATGGCCTCCATATCATTACCAGTTTTTCCAACAAGATAAACAAGTTCTCGAAACATCTTTCGATTTTCAACAATTCTGGCAAGTTTTTTCAAATTTAATCCACCCACCTGAGGATGTTGAATAAAAGATAATAATTTCTCTGGGGCATGCTCCAAGTAAAGCTCCGTCATAAGCGAATGATAAGAACGTGTTGCCAAAGGAGAAATTCTCGTAATGGAATCCAGTACATTTAAAAGTAATACAGGCTGATCTTTCAACTCATAAACGGTAGACTGTAATATATCTTCAAGAAGATCGGTATGAACAGAATCAATCAAATATCGAACAAATTCTTCACGATAATGAGTAAGAAGCGGAATCAAAAAAAGAGTCTTACCACCAGAATCTTTCAACCAAATAAATTCTTCAAGAATACCATGGCTTGTCAATAAATCCCATAAATTAATGAGATCTGATGGTGGAAATTCACTTAAAGATTCTCCACGCAAGATACTGTCTTCAAAAACTTCATAACTTCGCTGACGTTGTTCTTTTGTCAAAGGAAGCATCATGACAAAATACTCCATATAACCCTTTGCAGCATCCAAATGTTTTTCATTTTGAAAACAAATGTAAAGATAAGCCCGGAGCAATTGATATATATCATCATCGAAATAAATCTCGCTTACAGCATTCTGCCATTCTAATGAATTTAAAGGACCACATTGGCACGATTCCTGCAAATCATAAGCTTCCTGCTTCTTGTATGAAAGACGCGAGAGAATACCATGTAAAACCATTTCCGCACTATATGAATTACCAGGCCACTGTTGTAAAAGCACATACAACTCATAACTGACACTTTTCACAAGTTGGAGTAAAAGACCTGTATTTATAGCTTGATCGGTACGGTTAGGGTTATGAACACGAGCTAGACACTCAATCTGGTTCTGTACACTGAATCGAACTACCCATTGGTCCCAAAGACTATCATTTTTGGGAATGTATTTTTCAATCAATTCCGCGCAAAGATCAAATTTTCTCTCCCCAAAACATTGAAGAAGAACGGAAGGAATGACTTCAGAAAGAGATAGTTTGTAACATCTTTCCGGATACTCTTCCATGTAATGAAGAATTTGATTATATCGACGAGACATAAACAATCGATACAAGTTAAGATCGCATCCTCCATCGCAGTGAGCGCAAAGAACACCTTTTCCGCTCATAGTGAAATACCCATACAGACGCAAATTTCGCAAAAATGAGCATTTTCGACACACAACCAGGTGACACAACGCACAGTTATAAAAGTTCAAACCAAAAAAGCTTTCCAAACCACAAATGGCACATGATAAACCCTGTTTCTTACTTTCACCCACATCACTGTTTTGAGATTTAAATTCCCATAGGGAAATACGAAATTTTGCCAAAATTGAACCGTAATCCGAAAACAAAATACTTAAACTCGATATGGTATCACATCGACAGTAGGACCGCGTAATGTTTGTCGCCCGAACGGATTCACCAAAACTCTTTAAACTTTCCAACAAAACTGTGTGAAACGCGGCATCATCTTTCAATTCATCAACAATGTCTAAAATTGATCGCAAACACAATACATAAAGAGCATTTTTCGTAACAACTACACCAATTCGCGATCTTGAGTAAAGAATATCGCTTGGAACAAGGGTAGCATCAAAAGAAATATTTGCAAAAGAGTAACTAGCAGAAGATTCATTCTCCAATGCTGATTGAGCATAAGAACCAGTTTTATGATCATAGAACTCCAAGCCAAATGAACTGCTAACACAAATCCATGGTCCAACAGAAAAAATACACGTGGGCAATGAGCTACTAAAAATTGGAAATCTAAAAGTTCCCGTAAAGACATCGCCAACCTGAGAAAACAAAGTAAAATAATACGCAAAGTACAACTCACTGTTTTCAAAAAGAACAGCAAAAGCGTTCTTTTTATTGGCGCACGATGACTTATCATTTGAAGAAAAACACTCAAATAGGGGAATCGCACAGCGTGCTGGTGCTGTCTGTGAACCCAAACGATGCATGTATGAACCATCAGCACCGTAAATATGTAAAATACCTTCTCCTGAGCAACACAAACAATCCGTTGTTACCCAGTTACATGAACTAATATTTCCTGCGTTAAATCGGCTAAGCAAAAATTTGCCATTTCTCGTGTAAAAAAACACGGATATTTCAGGTGCTTCCAATATGGAAATACACGCACCTTCCTTCAAAATAACAATATCAAAGTCTGTAACTATTCCCTCGCTCAATGTAAATATTTCTTGAGGAGAATTCATTGCTTTTTTCCTCAAGGTAGCCGAATAAAGCACACCATTACTTAAAACAAACGTCACATCCATTGACAAAACATGCCTTAATTTGGTTGCTGGCGCTCCTAAATTGACCACATAAATATAATCCATTTCGATGGCGTTGCTACCAACATCCAATAGAAATAGATCCGTGGTGCCCAAACAGGACACCAATACACGAGTAAAATCTACTGTGCATAAGCACAAAATGTTTTGTATTCCCGCGACCCTTTGCTGGAAGCATGATGCGATCGGAACGTTCATTCATCTAATAAAGCTCAAAACAAACCAAAAAAAAAAAAAAAAAGAGCAGTGACAAATAAATAATAACTAAAATAAAAGCACCAATCCAAAACCATTAAATTTACCTGCAAAAAAACTTAAATTCGATTATAATCCAATTCAACAACAGAATAAAGCAAAAACAAGTAGAAGATTATTCTCCAGTACAAATATAACAGCGTAAATCAAACAAATAATAATAATAATAAGGGCACTAGTAATGATATAATAAATAAATATAATAATAATAATAATAATAATAATAATAATAATAATAATAATAATAATAATAATAATAATAATAATAATAATACCAGTTCACTTTTCGCTTCGGGAAATGTTTTTCTTTATTTTCTATTTCGAGAGGACAAACCATTCAACGTGTGTGTCGTTTGGGCGTTCATGTACTGACGATGGTTTTGCGAAATTGTGTAAAACATCCATAAATTTAGAAAAATAAGTACTGCAATCCCCAATTTTATCATATCCTTCAGATTCTCAAAACAATCATCAATGTGTCTCTGAAGCCCGGTCACCCTATCGTCAATGCTGCTTTTTAAATTTTCCTCCAGTTCCTTTATTTGTCGTAAAAGCTCAGAACGTTGAGAAAAAATTTGGCTATTGGATTCTTTCAGCTCATGAAGAATCGCCTTGTTACATTGATCATGTATCTGTTTGACTTGATCATGGTTCGATTTCAACACATCGGTGAGTGCATGAAAATGCGACTTAAAAACCTCCAAATGATCTGTTAGCTTCATTCGAATGGCTTCTAAATGAACACTTTGCATTCCCATATTGTATCCAATACGGAAAGGATCGAGCTCTTTCGATTCACTAGGAGGTTCAGGATCCTGTGGGTTTCCGTCCGTTTTTTTTCCATCACAAGACGAGCGCCGTCCTAAACAGGGGGATAAACCAATACGCGGCAGCAATGCGGAAAACCCGCTCGCCCTTCTCATCGCCAAAAAAAGGAAAAACAAGAATATTAGAGCTATATTCAAATAACATGCTTTACTAGAAAGAAGAACCGGAACAACAGCGGCAAGAAAAATTTAAAGGAGGGCGCGGCAGGCGCGAGCGCGAATGAAATCCAGGACATGTCTCGGAAGGACGTCCGCCCTTTTGGCCGCGCGGAGCTTCAGGGCCCGGAATTTTTGGGCCGGTCTCGGGCGGAGGAAAAGGGGCACAAAAAAGGAGAACGGGGCGAGGGAGGGGGCTTCTAGCAGGGCTGCGTTGTTGTCTCGTGTTTTTCTTTTTGGCGGGGCCAGTGGTTTTCCGCGCGCTCTTCCGCTTTTTTTTGTGCTTTTTTTCTTTTGGTGTTTTTTTGAAATTCTCTCTAGCTTTTGGTGTTTTTTTTTGTGTTTTTTTCTTATGCATTTGTTTCACTCTTGCTTTTAAAAAATAATTCATCAATTTCTTGCCTTTTTAAAGGTGATTTTGGGCCTTTGTTTCAAGACGTATGAAAAAGGTTCTTTTGCTCTTTGATATTGACGGGACGCTGACCCCGCCGAGGCTCTCTCAGCCAGATGAGGTTCGGGAAGTGATTCGGCGTGCAAAAAGTGCGGGATTTACAGTTGGGACAGTGGGTGGATCGGATTTGGCTAAGCAGATTGAACAACTCGGAGAGGATGTTTTTCAACAGTTTGACTACGTGTTTGCTGAAAATGGTTTATTGGCATATAAGCATGGGAAAGAAATTCATCGTCAAAACCTCCTTAAAGAACTTGGAAACGAGCGCATCGTGAAGTTTGTGAGAAGAGCCCTGCGTCTCCTTTCTGAGCTTGATATTCCTGTTCAAAGGGGCACATTCATTGAATACAGGAATGGAATGATAAATGTCTGTCCAATTGGTCGCAACTGCACGCAATCGGAAAGAGATGAATTTGAGGTATATGACAAAGAGCATCACGTCCGTGAAAAACTCATCAAGGAACTTCAGAACTCTTTTCCTGATTACGGCTTAAAGTATTCAATTGGAGGCCAGATTAGCTTTGATGTCTTTCCAGTTGGATGGGACAAAAGCTATTGTCTGCGTTTTGTGGAAAATGATTTTGACGAAATTCATTTTTTTGGTGATAAAACACATGCTGGTGGCAATGATTATGAAATTTACACTGACAAAAGAATCATTGGACACGCCGTAAAGTCATACAAAGACACTGTTGATGAAGTCAACAAGTTGATTTCTTCTAAATAACAAAAAGCGGGTTGAATGAAATTAGGTAATTCGTTTGCATACACAATGTTTTTAAAGATCACTTTGCGTTTTATTTCTCCTCAGCTTTTAAATAGTTCTTTTTCCCTATTATTTTCCATCTGCTCCGAATTTTGACGCTTTTTCTTTTATTCTTACCACTCCTTTTTTTTTTTTTTTTTTTTTTTTTTTTTCTTTTGCTTTGTCATTAGTAGTTATACTACATCTTCTAATAGAGAGATAGGGAATGCCCTGTATGCCGCAAATGGAGAAAGAAGAGGGTTGTTGTTGCTCAGGAATACGATTTTGTGGGCGTTGTATAGAGTCTGAGCGCGCTCAAGGTATCACTCATCAGAACGTACTTCTTGTAAAGTCTTCAGACGTCATATCCCAACAATATGGTGCGGGGAGAACTTCTTCCTGCTCCTTTACCTGTGTGGAATTAAGCCATTATGGGCTCTGTTGGCAATGCAACAGAATTTTTTTAATGCATCACGGGGTTTTCAAAAGCTGCGCAGACCATGAAGGCACAACACCCAACCTCGATATTAGAATTGAGGGTCTTTTTGTTATTCCGGATTTTTTATCTCTACTGGATGAAGAAAAATTGGTTAGTTTCCTTGATGAGCCGTCGTCACTTTCTGGTTGGAAGCATTCTCAGAGTGGAAGGAGGAAACAAGATTTTGGTCCTAGAGCCAATTTTAAGAAAAGGAAACTTAATACTTCTGGTATACGCGGTATGCCTAAGCAGCTGGAGAGTGTTATGGAAAAAGTCAAATCATTTGTCCGAGATATAACTTCAAAAGAATACCATATCGTGGAGGTTTCAGCGCTTGAGTACACAAGTGAAAATAGCAGTAGTATTGATCCTCACATTGATGATACTTGGGTTTGGGGCAATCGTGTTGGTGGCCTAAATTTGCTAGAGGACACAGTGATGACCTTTGTGAATAATGAGGGGACGGCTGTTGACGTTTTTTTACCTCGTGGCGCATTTTTTTTACTATCAAATGGGAGTCGCTATGATTGGTTGCATGGTATACGTTTGGAAAATATTAAACATCGTCGCATATCTTTCACGTTTAGAGAATTTTCTAATGATTTGGATATCGATCGGGAAATTATTCAGAATGTAATAAAAATTACCTATACATTTGTGTAAATAAGTAGCATTTGACTTGCGAATACAAGGTAACAAATTGACTACATTTTTTTTTTTTTTTTTGCTTTTAAAATTTATCTCTATTATATGCGTTACTAATACTATATTTTTTGATTTTTATGTGTATATGCCTTTTTTTAAATTGATATTGTTGGATTTTTTTTTTTTTTTTTTCATTTTACTTTACTTTATTTATTAGTTATAATTATATATACATATTATCGCACAGTAGTGAGTTTATTTTGGTATAGCAATAATAATGTTGTCTACATCAGATTCTCTTAAAGTGAATAGGGGAAAGACATCTGTTCCTCCACCATGCTGGGATGAAATAAAACGAGCGGTTTTGATTGATAGAAAAGGCAAAATTAACCTAAATGTGATGATTGCCCACTTTCTTCGCCAGGGGCGTCTTGGAAAACATGATGCTTTGAGCATAATTCAAAATGCGTCGGGAATTTTACGTGCAGAACCAAATGTGTTAACTATTGATGATGATTCAATTACTGTGGTAGGTGATATTCGTGGGCAACTATATGACCTAACGAAAATACTTCGAATAGGAGGGATGTTTGACGATAAAAAAAAATACCTTTTTCTTGGAAACTACACCGATCGCAGCTTTTGTGGCTGTGAATGCATATTGGTTTTACTTGCAGCTAAACTTAATTTCCCCAAATCTGTCTTTTTGCTTCGTGGAAATCACGAATCGCGTTTAATGACGGATTTTTTTGAATTTCAGGAGGAATGCATTTGTAAGTATAATGAACAAGTTTACCGCGCGATCATGGAAGCGTTTGACTGTTTGCCGTTAGCAGCATTAGTAAATAAGCGTTTTTTCTGCGTTCACGGCGGCCTTTCACCGGATGTAATCAAATTAAATCATATTGAACTTATTCATCGTTTTAGAGAGCCTCCTTCACGAGGTGCCATGTGTGATTTGCTTTGGTCGGATCCACTTTGGGATGTTGAAAATCCATCATCGGTTAGTGGAGGATCAAAAAGCGATTATTATACCCCTAGTGCTGGTCCATCCTATGGATCCAAACCCGTTTTTCTTGTTAATGAGCAACGAGGGTGTAGTTATTTGTTTAACTTTTCGAGTCTAAAACACTTTCTTATGGCAAATAGTCTTCTTTGCATCATTCGGAGCCATGAGTTGCAGGATGAAGGGTACAAACTCTATCGATTTAATAGTATTTCCAACTTCCCATGTATGATGTCAGTGTTCTCAGCCCCTAATTATTGCGATACATTTGATAACAAAGGAGCTGTGCTTCGTATTGAAGGTAAAAAGGTGGATGTGACGCAGTTTTTTTCTTCTCCCCATCCCTATATTCTTCCAAACCATCTAAACGGATTTCATTGGTCTTTTCCTTTTTTGATGGAATGTCTTCATGATGTATTTGACTCACTCCTAAATAAGGGATGCAAATGATTAAACTCCATGATATTATGGACATTTGAAAATGAGAGCGGAACAAAGAATACGCAAAGGAGACAGCAACGTCAAAAACGCAACGAAGGAGACGAGAGGACAGAAAGAAAAAAAAAAAAAAAAAGAAATATTTGTATACTTTTATCTTGGGGTATTGGCGTATTTTCTTTAAGATGTTGTTAATACATGGATTATGCTCTATTATATGATTACGATTGCATTGTATTGGTGTTTTCTGCACCCATTCTGTATTTCACTTTTTTTTTTTTTTTTTTTTGATTGATTGCCTTGTCCAAGTAAGTAGTAAGGCCTGTACTGTGGTTTATGGCCATTGTAGCTCTTTCCATGACCGATTTGAAGGAGCTACCTGCGCTTTTGGAACGCGCACTTAGTTCGGAAAATTCCGTACGATTTCAGGCGGAACAAGAAATTGATCGTCTTACTCTCTTTCAGGGATTTTTGTCACAGCTAAGTCACTATGCTTATTTGAATTTGGAGACTGTTCCTCGAAGTCATCGTCTTTTGGTTTTGACTGTTCTAAGACGGAAAGTCAGTCTTATCGCAATAGAAGAATGTTTTGAGGTGAGTAAAATTCTTATGGATTTGTTTCCTTTGGAAGAGGATCGCCCTGTAGCAAATCTTTCTGCTGCCGTTATAAGTATTATTGTGTCAAGAATGGAATCCATTAAAACAGAAAACATGGTGGTATCTGGATCTCTTCATTTCTTTTTAAAGTGGCTGTCTGATGAATTTTTTAAATTCAATTCAAATCGACATGAATTGAACTTTATGATACTACTTTCCGAGTTGATAAACAATCTTCCTATCGGCTCCATCACTCGCAACGAGATTTTTTCTCTCACACCACTTTTATTTCAACTTGTTGTTTCTAATACCCCGAGAGAGGCTAGTTATTTGGCTGTTAATCTGCTGAGAGAGCTCATTCTTCCTGCAATATCAATACGAGAATTTTTTTTATCGGGACTGATAAAAAAAACATGGGAGGATTTTTTTCCGGCCTTATCGGGTGCTCTACTGACGCCCTTTTTTTCTTCAAAAGGGGAACCAGAATATCTTGTCCGAAACAGGCTGACTTTGGGAATTACGGCGCTTTTCAATGATATGTTGCAAGTTGACAAATGGACAAGAAAAAGAATGACAGCTAACATTTTTTGTGGTTTACTGACGCGTATTGAAGCGGATAGCAATGTCTACCTGGAAAGTTTAGAAAATGATGAGAATGATGATGATGCAAGTCTTGTTATTCAACAGATTGCTGCGAAACGTTGGGAACTATTGGGATTTATGGTACATTTGAAGACCCTGAGGAGTGATTTAGGGAAGGCCATTATTAATAATTTGTCATCATTCTTAAATGTCGTTTTGTCGCACACGATGTTGTGTGATAAGGAAGCCGAAGAATGGCTTATTGAAGCAAATGACTTTCTTCGTAAGGAAGAAGAACGTGAGGATGAAGTCTTATGGAATGTTCGTGATACTGCAGCAGATTTTTGTAGGATCTGTGTATCACTTCTTGGAGACGGGGGAAAAATTGTGCGGGCACTTCTGGATTTTTTAATTTCTGCTGAAGAGTCATGGAAGAAGAGGGAAAGTATCTTATTTGTATTGGAAGTTCTTTTACGCCGATGTCCCAGGGAGACCATTCTTAGAGGAGTAGGTTGTCATTCTCAACTTTTGCAAGTACTTCTTGAAAAAGATATACAAGGGCCGGCTATTCTTTCCTCTCGAGCACTCTCATTGTTGGGTATATTATTGTCAATGATGAAGCGGGAGCGGATAGGTGCAGAATCCCTTTGTGCCTCGCTTATTCCTCAGGCGGTTGTTTCGTTGTCAAGTTCTGTTCCCTTACTTCGTGCTGCAGCATGCAAACTTTTTCATCGCCTTATTCCTTTGGCCCATGTGGATGATGCTTTAACCTTTTTTGCTAAGGGTCAAGAGGCCCTGTTTTCGCTTCTTCTAAACGAGTCTACTTCGGGTGAATTGTTGTACGTGTGTCTTGAAGTTCACACAGAGTGGATTGCTCGATGTCACAGTAAGAGAAGAGATGTTGCTTCTTCGGAATCTTACAATAACCTGTTTCTTTGCTGGAGGAATCATATTCGGGATCCAAATATGGGAGAGTTGGTTGTATCTCTTTTTGGTGAATTAATCACAGAGTACAGTGGGGATGAGTTTCTCACGGGTCATTTTTCATGGCTAGCTGATGTACTGAATAGTTGTTGTGGCACGGCAGAGTATTGTGTTGTACCTTTTGTTGTGCAAATTTTGACATGCATTTTTGAGAAGGGATCTGATGAGGTGGCAAGGAAGGGGGCCGAGTTTTTTACTGGCGCCCTCTGTAGACTGTTGCTTGGGACTGAAGAGTCTTCTATCATATCGTCTGCGTCGAATTGTCTTGCTGCTCTCTTGCAGCGTTCTCCACAAGTGGGAGCAATGACGGTTCTTGTAGCCATTCCCTCAATGGAGAAGCCATTTTCGGTATTGAATGGGGAAAAGTTATCCTGTAGTGATCTTGTTGAAATCCCTACCTTGCAGAGGGATGAACTCAAACCGCATCCCCTTTCTTCCGTGCTTGTCACGATTGCGATGAAAATGTTGGGGGAGGAAATAAAAGAAGCCTTGTTGATGAATGTGGGAGGAGTTTTGGTTGCCATTGCACAGAATACGAGTGTTTTTCATGATGATGAAATTGAAATACTTATTACAACCATTGTACGTCGTCTTATGAGGGTTCGCACCGATACGGTGACGCAGGAACTTGTATTTCCTCTGGCTGTATTAATGAAACTCCATATGCATGCTTTTA
This sequence comes from Trypanosoma cruzi, assembly GCF_000209065.1. Classification (NCBI taxonomy): domain Eukaryota; phylum Euglenozoa; class Kinetoplastea; order Trypanosomatida; family Trypanosomatidae; genus Trypanosoma; species Trypanosoma cruzi. The sequence continues at coordinate 212,481 of NW_001849508.1, forward strand.
TTAATGTTTTGTGGTCATCCGGGATTCTGATTGAAATGTTTTCCGTATGGTTGCCAAAGATGAGTGTGTTCACTGTGAAAGGGGCTCTTTTTCACTCATGTGATGCATTGCTAGATCTCTTGATGCAATGCCCATTGGATGAAAGACTCTGTGGCCAATTGCTGGCATGGATTGAGGAGGATTGCAAAAGGGGTACCTTGCCTCTGGATGTGGCGCTTTTTGTTGCTGTTGGAAAAGGTCTGCTTAATCTTGCCACGCCGGCCTCTTTGGACTACGAAGAGGGAGAAGAAAACGAGGAGGAGATGGAAGTAAGCGAGGAGGAGGGCGAAAACGAACCGGAAGAGGATCAGGAGAACAAGGTGGTGGAACAGGACGCTGTTACAGGGGAGGTGTCGCACGAATTGCGATACCTTCTACAAAAGATTTATCCCCTGGTCACAAATTACGGTCCTGCCGCATCCGTTTGTTTCTCACGGTCGGAACTCAAGAATTTGTCCGATTTGCTTGACGCCGTGACGGCATCATCTTGAGAGGGCTCTGCTGGTGAATGCCCTTATTTTCATTCGTTTAAATGAAGAAAATTAAAACACCATACGATTATTATTATTATTTTTCTTTTTTTGCCATGTATTTCTTGTATGCTGAGTGGAGTGGAGCGTTTTTTGTTTTTTTTCTTTGCATGATTTTCATGTTCTTTCTCCCTCTCTTTTTTTTTTTCTTTACTGTACCTCTTCCTTGGAAGAGGCTGAGGGGGTATCATTGCGGGCATAGTCAATGAACCGTACCGATCTTAATTTCGTACCTTTGCTCAACTCCACGAGGAGGGATAGTGTTGCATGCAATAAAATGAAAAGACTTACTCTATTGCCCTTGCAACACTCTGTGATAACATTTGGGTCGCCCCGCCGTGCGCCCAATTTTGTCCCTTTTAGCACTGTCGTGGAGGGTAATCGCACGGGTGAGGTGCGGTTGTCGGATTCTAGGGGAATACGAAGGAGCCAGGAGGAGGACGTTGCGACTGAGCAGAAAAGGGTTCAGCAGCTTAGTTTAGAGCTACAGCGCGCGCTGGAAAAGTTGCGGGTGAAAAACAAGGAGGAAAGGAAATTGCGACGGAAGGCGGCAGTGGCAGAACTTAAGCTGGGGGAGGAAGTGGAGCGACGAATATCGACGATAGATGATCTCCTAGAATTAATGCAAATTCATACGGACTTCATGCGTGGGACCAACGCCGAGCTTCGCCGTCTTCTTCAACAGGCTGCGGAGGAGCACGATAAGACTGTTATAAAACTGAGGGAGGAACAAGAAGCGAGGCTCGGTCAAGAAGAGGTGCAAAAAAGAGTAAGTATCCTTCAGGCAGAAAACAAAGTTCTTCGACAGCAACTTGAGGAAGCGCAGAGAGCAAAGGTAGGGTTGGAGGAATTGTGTAAAAGACTGCAGGAAGAAAAAGATAAGGATGAATTTAGTTTTCTAAAAGTTAAACAGCAATTGGAGTTGGACCTCATGCGCACACAGGCACAACTTCAAGGAGTCAACAGGGAGCTCGCCGAGGCGCAAAACTCAATCACCGCCTCGGATACGCTAATGCAGCAGGTTAGGCTCTTCATGCAGATGGTATGCCAGCCGGATTTTTATGTCGTGAAGGACAGATCGCTTCAGCCGGTGGATAAAAACAGACCTGAGCCGACAGGATTTGTTCTAGTGCCTTTGTCAATCTTACTTCAGGGTTACACGCTCTTGCTACCAGGCGATCGTCAAGATCTCATTGAATCCTATCGGGCTCGCCTTTAATAAGGTGTGGTGCATCAAATATACACACGAAAACAAACCGTACATGTAATGGCGACAAGAGGCAAACGTTGTTTTTTTGTTTATTTATTTGTTTGTCTATGAATGTCGCATGTAAATAAATTTCTTTTGTTTGTACCGCTGCGGTCTCACTTTCTGCTCTCATCCCTCTGGTTGGACTACTATTTCTGTGCTACATGCCTATTACCCCATATTACTTGGTATACAAGCTGCACATCAAACGTATTTATGTATGTTTCATAAGAAATTATATCGAGTTGCATTTCATTTATCTTGTCTTTGGTTTCAAATCACTAACACTTCGGTGCAGGTGGGTCTGTGCCCACGGCAAATCAGTGTTTGCTTTTATGTTTACCACCAATAAATTGACCTTTTCCCCATTTGATGCATCCATTGTTGCCTTTTCCTTTTTTTTTTTTTTTGCCGCATTTTTTTTTTTTTTTTTTTTCTTATGGAGGCGGTGGGGGTTGAGACGTAGGAGAGAGAGCGTGTCTCTGTGTGTGCGTTTTTGTGTGACTGTGAGTGAGTGAGTGAGGGCCTTTTTTTTTTCTGCTGAATGACGCGGTGTGTTTGCCCCCCGTCATTCCTTCTTGTCTCCACTTTTTCTACTTGAGGGGATTCGCCTTTCCTTCCAAAAAAGAAGAAAAATAAAAACAACCAACAACAACAATGCAACCTTTTTTCTTTTTTTTTCTTTCTTCCTTTTGGTTTTGTTATTTTCTTTCCGTTGGAAAAGGGGAGGGTGAGAGGCGGTGTTTGCGCGGTGAGCAATAGAAGAGGCCAAGGAAGGAGAACGCAGACACCAATTACTGGGGGCGGGGAAAAAGGAACGAGGATCAAGAAGAGGCAAAGCAACAGCAGTCCACTGATGCCCGTGCAGCCGAAGCCGACAGCCACAACGTTGTGGCTTGAGCAACAGCGCCAGAGGGAATACATGCAGCATCGCCGGCGAGTGGAGGAACAAACGTCTTGCATTGATAACAAACCGCCTCACGCGTTGAGTCTGAGCAACAAAAGGGCGCTGATGGAGCAGGAACGATGCAAACGGATCGAAGAGGAAAACAGAAGAATTGTCCACAACATGACAATTATTATGAAGAGAGGCGGTGGAATTGATAACAAGGAGCCCTGGCGCAGCGCCAATGCGGCGCGTGATGCGGAGCGCCGCCGGAGGAGGGAGCAGCAACGCATTGAAGAGGAAAACTTAAGGATTCTGAAGCGGTTACAGAAAACGAAGCCGGCGTACTCCGTTGAAAAGTGGGAATCAGATAGACTACAAAATGAAGAGTATATCGCGCGACTGAGCCGCTATACATACGAGCCAATGGGTTCCCGCCGAAGTGAGCGGGAGTGAATGGCAGCTGAGAAACTCATCGAAGTTGATTTCTCTCTTTTTTTTTTGTTTTGCTTTTTTACCCCCTTTTCCTTTTGTTTCTCGTATTTATGTACATACAGGAGAGAAAATGTCCGTCATAAATTCATTGCGTCGCGCCGAGCGATGAATATACATGCCAGTAGAAAAACAACGGCAATTGAGAGAGGACCCTACCACCGCCACCAGAATCGACATCTTGATCTCTCTTTATTATTTTACCTTTTTTTTTTTTTTTGATTCTCTTCTAAAAACCGACATAAATGAAACCTGTGTGTGCGTTATTCTCTTCTTTCTATTTCTCCGCCTTTGGTAAAATGAAGAGCAGACAGACGCAATGGAGGGTTTACCCCAAATCTCACGCGAGGGAGAGCAGAGTTCGGACTCCGCGTATGTTGTTTCTATCGAGAGAAAAAAGGAGAGGGCATCTGCTGTTAACGGCGCTTTATCACCCCAGCAAGAGTGTGGAAAAAGCATTGCCGGCTGCTTGGCGCTGCTGCTTGGCGCAGTGATACCGCATGGTGGACTTCTTTCCAACAGTTTTAGTCTTGCCTCGGCTTCACTAGGCGCTGGTGTCATAACGTTGCCGTGGGCTTTTCACGCCTGTGGAATTTTGATGGGCACTCTTTATCTTATTTTAATGACGGTATTCACGGTGTACACTATTACAATTTTGGGCTATGTGATGGAGAAAACGGGTTATCGGGCCTTTGAACAAATGTCAAGAGGCACATTGGGGAAGGGTGCCGATTATCTTATGGCCGCTGTCATGGGTACGAGTTGCTTTGGTGCGGCAGTTGCATACGTCATTGCGGTGGGGAGCTTAATTACTCCAATTGCACAACACTCTACAGCAACGCCGGAGTTTTTTAAGCTTAAAAAAGGTATACGACTGCTGGTATGTCTAGTTTGGCTTTTGGGGATGCTTCCGCTGGTGATACCGAAAGAAGTGAACACATTGCGATACTTTTCTGCGGTTGGAGTTGGTTTTGTGGTGTATTTTGTCATTCTCGTCGTGATTCATGCCTGCCAAAATGGGCTTCCAAAGCGATCGGAGGTTCAAATTGTTTCGACGGGAAATATTGGCATGGAGGGACTTGGTACTTTCGTCTTTGCGTACTTGTGTCATGCTGTCGCATTTCAGGTGTATTTTGAAATGAAGGCTCGTAGTACAACGCAACTACTCCTCAGTGCAACTCTCAGTATGACGGTCTGCTCTGTCTTGTATTGGCTGGTTGGTGTCTTTGGCTACATGGAATTTGGCAGGGAAGTTAAGGAGTCCGTGCTGTACATGTTTGACCCTGTTGGTGAGCCTCTGATGATGGTGGCGTATGTGGGACTAATCATCAAGTTGTGTGTGTCTTATGCGTTGAACATGATTCCGTGCCGAAATACACTGTACTACATCATTGGATGGGATATTAATAACATATCGTACTGGAAGCACATCGCATGCGTAACTCTTGTCTCCACTATTGTTCTTGTTGCTGGTTTATTTGTTCCACGAATTAGCACCGCATTTGACCTCGCGGGTGCGCTTTGTGGCGGATTCATAGGCTTTATTTACCCAGCGTTGATTTATATGTATTCTGGTGGATGGACTTTGAAGAGGGTCGGTTGGTTCCAATACATCATGACGTACACATCCTTGTTTGTGGGTGTGATATGTGTTGTATTTGGCACAGGGGCAACGATTTATTCCAACTTTGGCTGAAGAACCTTGAAAACAAGCAAGATTTTTTTGCTCATTTTCTGTTTTAATTATTATATATTGGTTTCTGTGTAACTCTGTCTTTCGAATCTCCAACACATGAGGCATCTTGAGAAAATGCACCCGGTGTATAGTTGCCACTCTGGTGGTGTGTGTCTGTGGGTGTCAAAGAGGAAAAGGCAAGAGAGAAGCACCTGTGTTCCATGTGATGTCGTGGATGTACGTGGCGATGATACCGGTGTTTTCTCGGTGGAAAAAAAAAAAAAGGAAAAGAAGAGAATTTTCAACGTGCTCTACCAAAGAAACGTTGTCTCATCGTGGGGTGGTGAGGTTCCCACTGTGTTTCTCCCTGGCTCGTCAGCGGTATCGTTGTGTGGTGGTGCGGCGGGGGAAAAGGAAAAAATGGCGGTGCCAAATTTGTTTGTTTGTAGCAAAAGGAGTATGAGCCGCTTTGCCCTCATGCGTAACATATTATTATTATTATTATTGTTGTTGTTGTTGTCATTTTCCAATACAAACATGTTGCAAGGAAAATAATAAAAAAAAAAAATGGCATGGAAGTAAAAAGATCCGGGCAGACAACGGTGTCAATAAAGCAAATGGGGAAGGACTGGGATTAGGCACACACACACAAATAAAAGAATATCATTGAGGCATGGAAAAAAAAGACCTAATAGTTGCTTCTAGTCCTTTTCACATCTTTGGCCCTTCTTTATCTTTTGTCGTTTATCCATAGAGGATGGTCCCTCAAAGAGTAAAATACGTAATTATTTGCCCAAACTCTGCTGGTGGGCTTGGGCGGCGCGTTATTAACACTCGCTTATTATCCCTTTTTTTTTTGCTTAGCTTTTTTGCATTTCATTTTTTAAAAGTTTTTTGCAGTTGCCGTTCTGTGTGTGTGTGTGTGTGTGTCTTCTTGCCATATTGCCGGAGGAATGTTCCACGAGAAAAGGGGCTCAGCAGATGATGACGCCTCTTTGTGGACTCCCTTGTTTTCTCATCGATTATATAATGCTTCTTTTCAATGATACCGGGCGCTGGAATGCGGCGACTGCGGTTTCTTTTTCCATCTTGTCCGCTTCCTGCTGCTTTTCACGCGGAGGAGCCGGGTGGTTGTGGGACGCCAAAGAATGCCGCGCCATGACTTCACAATGAGCCCAGTTATTATAGAACGCCATTGGAGTGAGTGTCTTTACTGGCGTGTGAGTGGTAGATGAATATTCTCCGAGCTATGGAGGGTGTTGGGTGCGGTGAAGCAAACCGGCATTTCCCACTCATGTACTTCTCATTCTGTGGGAACAGGCGACAGGGTCCTCTACTACGTGCATACTCCTTTTTTTTTCACTGAACTACGAGCTTCGGAAAGAAAGAAATCCAAACGCAAGGCACCATAAATAGAGCCAATAAAGCGAAAAAAACAACAACAAAAAAACGACAAGTCACAAGAATAACTTATATACAGTAAAAGAGAAAACTTTTTGACGCGTAATAAAAATATTCCCAAACAAGGTTATAAGACAAAAGACGCTTTTAATAATAAACAACGCGCTACTGTATAAAATTCTTTGAAAACAAGATCTATCAAACAAAAACAAAAAACAAAAATCTAACATACAAGTGCAACACACGATATGTTTCGCTCTGCTGCTCGTTTTGCCGGCAAGGAAATCCGGTTTGGCACGGAGGCTCGCCAGTCCATGCAGAAGGGTGTGCAGCGTGCCGTGAGCGCCGTTGCAACGACCCTTGGGCCAAAGGGGCGCAATGTGATCATTGAGCAGTCGTACGGCGCGCCAAAGATCACGAAGGACGGCGTGACCGTTGCCAAGGCGATTGAGTTCAAGGACCCGTTCGAGAACATGGGAGCACAGCTTGTGCGCCAGGTGTGCAACAAGACCAACGACCTTGCTGGCGACGGCACGACGACCTCGGCGGTGCTGGTGGCAAGCGTGTTCAGTGAAAGCCTCAGGTGCATTGCCACCGGGACGAACCCAATTGACATGAAGCGTGGCATGGACCGTGCGGTGGGCGTCATCCTGCAGAGCGTGGCGGAGCAGAGCCGCAAGGTGACGAGCACCGAGAACATTGTGCAGGTGGCCACGATCTCCGCCAACGGGGACGAGGAGCTGGGCAGGCTGATTGGTCAGGCGATGGAGAAGGTGGGCAAGGACGGAGTGATCACCACGCAGGACGGCAAGACGATGACGACGGAGCTGGAGGTGGTGGAGGGCATGAGCATTGACCGCGGCTACATCAGCCCATACTTTGTGACCGACGCGAAGGCACAGAAGGCCGAGCTGGAGGATGCGTTTGTGCTGGTGTCGGCGAAGAAGGTGAGCAGCATCCACACGATCCTGCCGGCGCTGAATCACGTGGTGCGCACCGGCCGCCCGCTTCTGATCATTGCCGACGACGTGGAGAGCGAGGCGCTGACGACGATGATCTTCAACAAGCTTCAGGGCAAGCTGAAGATTGCGTGCGTGAAGGCACC
>NW_001849509.1:0-5045 GCF_000209065.1 Trypanosoma cruzi
AAACGGTCAAACGGTATATGGGCTTATCGCAACAACGTATATCCCACAGGACGGCGTCACTGAGAATAAGCTGTGAAAAAGCATCAAATGTAGCCACATTGTCCAAATTTTCGCCAACCCAAGACGGGTCACTGAAATGACGCACCTCCTGTTGAGCCGAGATATCATACAGACGGCATGTGTGACGTTCATCACATGTTGTCAGTAGAAACTTATTGGAATTAGAAAACCGCGCAGCACGACTACCCTCAACAGAGTATTTAACAACTGGAAGACTATCACGCCGCATAACAGCTACTTTGCAGTCGGTACTAACTACCGCAAACATATCCCCGTCATCAGATACAAAAACACCAGATACGCCATCATCGTCAAAAACAAGATGTTGTTCCAGCAACTTTTCCACAGAGGAATCATCTGGAAATGTATCAAAAAGGGCTATGGTTCCATCTGATGTCCCTACGATTAATGTGTCTCCATTATCACAAAAAGCAATGGTGTCTCCTTGCATTTCATCACCAACACCTGTGATACCAAACAAATGCCCTGGATAACGATAGAGAAAATGATTTTCATTGTTTCTCATACGTAAGGAGAAGTCAATACCCATTTTTTGCGCTAGTCCACGGTTAAAAGTATTCCGTGTGTATTCAACAGGAGCGGGCAATGGGTAATATACATGGTTTTTCCGCAAATCAAATTGAGGAAGAGTAGAAATAGGGTTAGTGCACTTCTCGTGTTGCTGTCTCAAATAAGAGCGTATGATACCATCAAGAGTAGGTGCACCAATCGTCGAAAAAGCCGTCACATCTGTATTCACATGCGTCGATTGCTGCAACTGAGAAAAATCTGAAGAAAGATTTGCATCACGACGCAAAACCGAAGCTGCATTTTGTAATCCCTCAGAATCCAAATAACGATAAATTAATTCCAATAATGATTCTCTTGAGTAATTGATGTAAGAATGAGCAATAATGGCTTGTCTTCTTTCCAATTCCACTGGATCCACAGAAACAGTTAAATTTTCCTTATTTTCTTTGTCAAACAAAAAACATTTAACGTTTTCCATGAAACGACCTGTTGCATGTACATCACCTGCAGTATAACGAGATCCCATCATAGAGATATATTCCTTTTGAACATCGTCATATTGTTTCAACAACTCTCTGGCCACTGAATTCACATCCAGAGCATCAAAAAGAAGACGAGTATCGGCATAACGCTGAAGAGTTACCATCAACTGTAGAGCCCGAGCAACCACTGGAAAAAAATGAAGTTTGGCTGACATCGCCGCATCCTTTCGAATCTTCAAAACTTCTAACAAAGTGCGAACGCCATCGTTTGCCCTGATCATGCCACAGACTTGATTAAATGTAGCTACGGATGCCTCATCACTTTTATCCACAGGAGGTACTGCTAGATGCAATAGGATCTGCAACGCGGTAGCCACACATGGAATTAAGTGCGATTCACGAGATGTATTCCCGTTTCGAGAGGCCGACGGCAAATCACTTAATATCATAATCAAGTGTACAATTCCAGACTCCGGATACTGTGCATCCGCAATTAGGGGACGAACAAAGGGAACAACCGACAAAACACACAAAACGTTCAAAGAAGCTGCAAGTAACTCCCAACGGCCCTGATTAAAGTAAAATTGTGTACACCGAAGCAAAAGTCTGTGAAAATCGTTTTCGATTAAGGATCGAAAAACAACAAGCCTCTCTCGAGTCAATAAGCTGTGAACAGTTTCAATCGTTACGTCAGGAATAGATGCAGAGGTAGAAGAAAGAAAACTCAAAATCCATTCAACTGTTGCTGGATCCCGAGGCAACGACACGCCCTGAGAAGAATTTGTCACTAGAGTTGATAAAAAACGATGCTTTCGAAAAACAACTCTCGTATAAAGCATCAAATGAGAAACCAAATACACATAAAAACACTTTAACGCGGCAAGAGTCAGACCTGGATAAATAACGTCAAATCGTTCTTCTGAGTTATTTAATAGTCTCTCTATTGTAGCCATAGTTGACTGCGGACCCTCATGGATGTCAAAAAATGAAATGACACAAGGAAAGCTCAGAGCCTGAAAAAGAAAACCACCCGCACTACTTTGTACATCGTGACAAGGCGCATTTTTCCAGTGATGCAGAACAAATTTCATTATGGGTTCAAAATAATCTCCATGATTTCGAAGGAGCTTTTCCAACACAGCACTTCTCGCGAGTTGAGACAACACCATACAGCAGCCATATGTCGTCGAAACCTCTAGGTTTGCATTAATCAATGTCATAATCTGTCTCAATCCACCTAGTTCAAGAAAGAGAAATGCCAATTTCTTATGGGAAAGCAAACCATTCAATACCCAGCCTACTCTCGCCACGATTTCCCTCACCCGACGGTAGTGCTCCTTCGTAATATAAAGCTTTGCATCCCACCTCAATCGAATTTCTAATTTATCTTCATCCACAGCTCTATCCTCTTCTTCCATTCTCAAAAGGGTCCTTTCTCGCATTTCAGTACTTTTTTCGGCATTTTTAGCCATAGTTGCAGCGTCAGTCAAATCAATACTATTCAAAACATGTATCATGGATTCAATCACTTGAAATTGAAGAGCTGGAAGTACGGCTTCTCGTTGATGACAAATAGCTCCTATAACAGCGCAATTAAGCATGAATTCCTCCATTTTAAAGTCAATATCCTCTGATTTCATGCTTTTAATACTCAAAAACCGTTGCCATGAAACTACCTGTTCATGAGGCTTTTTGTATTTGTAACGAAAAACACGAGACTCAGCATCGTTATCCACAGCTGAATCTACATTCCTTACCCAACTTACTAATATTTCCTCTGTAGTTGTCACTCCCAATACTTCACCAATATCACAAGCTTCAGCTTGGTTTTCAAAACTCCATGCGGGGCCTCGACCTACTTTCTCCCCTTTTTGTGGTTCCCAATTTTCATTTGACTCCTGGCATTCAGGACCTCGCTCATTTATTTCCAATTTAATTGCCTTTGCTGGCCTCGACGTCAGTTCACTTTCTTGATTATCACGTGTATGCTTTACTCTTTGAAATAAAGGTTTTTCAAACTCCATATTAATTATAGGTAATTCCCTCATTTGTGCTTCTGCAGAAGTGATCCCTTGATTATCCGCGGCGTGTGAAGACGAAGTGCCATTATGAAGGGAAGCCAATGCTGAACTTAATAGCGGTGTCCCTCTTGTATCATTAACTAGATTTCTATTCACAATCTCTGGTGAAGCCCTTCGCGAGCTAAAAGGAGAATTAGAGTTGCTGTGTATTAAAGTAGAATAATCTCTAAATGGTGAACCCCTGTGCTCTCGAGAAAACATTACATTCTGTTTCTCAGGATAACCAAAAATTCGATGTACAAGATGTCTGACCCTCTGTAACAAAATCTGAGGGAGTTGCTGATTAAGAGTTTCACCCATTGCTTGATCGTCTTGCTCAAGCATGCTAAACAATAATGATAGTGCCAACAGTCGTTTTCTACGAATTTTCTCCTCAACAATTATCTTGCAAAGGTCATAAGTAGAAAAAGGATCCAAAAAACTCTCGCGTGAACCTTCCACAACCAGTAATGCGGTATAAGTGGCAAGAATCTGAGATTTCTCCATGCTCCTGATGTGCTTAGCCCAATTCTGTCTCAAGTGTTCGCCTTCACCATCAGAATGGTTGGCTGTGTGGTCTATAGTGATATTTATCAATTCCCCCATGTATTCACAAAATACAGTGTTATGATGAATTGTATAAGTAAGAGACTCAAATGGCACACGATCATGCAAGTTCAACGTATCAGTGTAAACATCGGCACATTGCTGGTGTTCTTCGTGAAGCAATTTAGCCATACGCCCCCAGAGAAAAAGATGAAGTTCATCATATTTTATTAACAGTAATATTGTGCCTTCAATGTCATTTTCGTTATTTACACCTAATGGATGTAAATCTAAAGAATTCACATTCAAAACATTCTCGATTTTGTGTGTTAACGACTTTATTTGTTTTTGCACCTTCAACAAACGCTTCATGATGTCCTTAACAAGATCAGTAGAAGGACTTTCCATTAACATTTCTTCCTCATCATCAGAGATCTCTTCTGTATCGTGCTGATCGTTGTCATAAGATCCGGCGGCCTCATTGGTCCTGTTATCATCTATCAGCGATGGGTCAAAATTTTCATCGCTCATCCCTGATCGAGATTGATTCATAATTATATTAAACTTATAAAGTTAGGAAATAAAATTTGCAAACGGAAGAAAAAGAGATAAAAAATTCATTATTTCACACAAATCAAAAAAATAAAAATAAAAAAATAAATAATAATAATAATAATATTTTAATAAATAAAAAGATTTTTAAAAAAATATTAAAAAAAAAAAAAAAGGCTGCCAATCCAAATATTATTTTACATTTTTTTTTCCCATATCTATTTATTCTCCTTCAGGCCAATGCAAAATTATTCCAAAAGGTAAAATTATCTATTATTAATAAGGCAAAAAATCTTCAAATGACATATTGATGCTTACCTCAGTGTCCATTTGCCTCGTAATAATCTGACCCCAATACCATCTTTTTTTATACCCCTTAAAAGAAAATGCACATGTCAGTGAAAAAATAATGTAAACCTCATTCTTGAAATATTAAGAGTATATTGGGAAGTCACAAATAGGGCATTACCTCCAATTCATGTCATCGCGCCTCAAACGTCCACAAAACCAATTAAAAAGCGCAGTTTTTGAGTCAATAACAGGTCTCCCAAGGTTCAAGTAAAAGAGAAAAACAACAGACCTTGAAAAAGCCGGTAAATAATAATAACAATAATAATAATAATAATAATAATAATAATAATAATAATAATAATAATAATAATAATAATAATAATAATAATAAAAGTGAACCTCCCAAATTAATTCAAAGCCCGTGTGCCATAAAAAAACAATTACAAGCATCCTTCGGTCATTCACGCATCAAAACATCAAGGTACATTAGTGGTTTTGTTGCCATTTTATATTACTTTTCCTT
>NW_001849509.1:5145-6499 GCF_000209065.1 Trypanosoma cruzi
CAAAATCATCATTGAAAAAAATTTCTTCTTTACCATCAAAATATTCTGGATAATAAAGCTTGGCATTTGCCAGTGCAGTTTTTGCATTGCGGAACCTGGAAGGAATCACCTCGACTCCCACCACTTTTTTGCAATGGGTCTCGGCCAAAATTTGAAGACAAACGTTTCCTACGCCACTTCCAATATCGCAAAAAACGACGCTTTCCTCAATTTTTGTAGGCAGATTCTGACTATCATTAACAAGAGCGCCACCACTTATGGAGCTGCGCAGTTGAGGTATAATCACTGAAGTCCACATTTTTCTAATACCATCAAAATCGAGAGTCCCTATCTGAGCAAAAACATTCTGCATGACTGTAATATGTTCCTCCCCAATTTCCATTTGGCCAAGTTCGTCATAACGCTCTGAAATATGCTCAAAAATTCGATGATACATGCTACGGAAGTCTGCCGGTGGTGTGAGCAAATGGATTGGTTCATTTATGGCCTTAAATGAATGCTTTCGCACGTTGTTTAGAGCTGGCAAACCGTATCCCAAAGCAAAACCGATACCAGAAGCAAAAGCAAGACGACGCAAAGACCCAGGGCGAACCAAACAGTAAACAAAAAAAAAGAACAAAGCACCCCCTAACAAATAGTACCTTTGGACCGTCATCGATACTAAAACCTGTTCGTTCCCAAGCTCAAAACAAAAAAGAAGAAGGATTAAGACACGCACATGGAAAACAAAGCCGGCGCCCCAAATAAACGATTTCAACGAGAGCCGTCCCAAAGACAAGTGCAATAAGTCCCCTTCGCCAATAAAACCCCAAAGAATCAGTCTTCGGCAGCCAAAGAACTATCGCGCCCCCTTCGTGGCATTCGCGGCGGATCTTGGCTCAAAATGCGCTTTGGATGTCGAGAGAAACAGATTTCATTTATACATGGAACCTTTCCGCGGAGGATTCATAGCTCAGTGGTAGAGCATTCGGCTGCAGTCCGAATGGTCCCCGGTTCAAACCCGGGTGGGTCCTTACTTTTTCAAAAATTATTTTATTCTTTTGTTATTATTGCTATTTTATTTTTTACGAGCTTGTGAAGAGAATTTTTAAGCGGCAAGCGGGCTAATTTAACATATATACCCTGATGAAGCGAACTCACCATGAACCCTTTTTTCTTACTTTATTATTCTTTGGTTGACCGCGATTCTAGGAACCAGGGAACCAATGGCGTCTAGACGAATTTAGTTGTTTTATTTTCATTTTGTTTTTACAGCCAAACCTGATTCCTGCAAGCTCATATAAGGGAATGGCGATGGTTCCTTTTTCACGGCAACGGAATGGAGCCTTATCGGTAATCGCATGGCGGATCTGGT
>NW_001849509.1:6599-13759 GCF_000209065.1 Trypanosoma cruzi
GCTTACATGGATGAAAAGGGACAGTCGGGATCAAATGATGACTGTCAGTGCTACCATAAGCGGCTTACGATGGATTTCAGGAAACACTGCCAAGCACTGGAAGGATTCAACCCTTACGGGGCACATTGCGGATCTCCGGGCGCCCCAAGCACCAAATTTTGCGTTTCAACTCCTCCTGCCCATAATGAGGGCGGCCCGTGAGTTGGGGGCGCGGCAAGGGCTGACCATCGCGGAAGGGCGGAGATCAAAGCCGCACTACGCCGCCGCTGACGTGCAGAATCGAAGCGCGCAGCTTCAACATCGGATGGAGGAAGCGAATAACCACTTTTCGGCACGTGCGTCCAACACTGCGGTGGCGGACGGTCTTCTTGCGGGGCGCGAACGCCATTTTGAGACAACCCCAGGAACGAAAGGCACGCATCGGCGCCTTGGAAGCGCGGCTTGCAGCTTGGGGTGCGGCGATTCGCCCGGACAGCGAGGTGTCCCCTCTTCCAGGAGAGGGCCGCCAGATGCACCCGCGCACGGGTACGAAAATAGCGCAACGACACCGCCCCACCACGAGCGTTTGATGGCCAGGGACGCGGCTGCACCCACAATTCCCCAACCCAGTTTCACGGGAGAGCGACGGCGGGACAATACTCTTGCGTCATTGGGCACTGTGGGCGAACGCGTTTCCCTCACCCCGTGACTTTGCCCTCTCGATCTCCGGCTTCAGAAGAAGTTTCCGGTTCAAATGAAGAGAATCCGGGTTTTCTTTGAATTTGTCGTCAACACTTGGGTCCCGCGAATTTGGAATGAAGGCATCCCTGGAATCCTATTCGAAATCCGGAGCGCTTACGATTACGGGCACCGAGGGGACGCTCACGCCCGAATCGCCTTTGGCATTTCTGGTTTCGTGGATGCGCGTAGCGGTTACATCGGGAACCCAACAAGCAGTTCATGGACTTGGGCGGGATCATACCGCAGGTCTTCCGGATGCAGATCGTGATTAAATCCGACCCCAGCATCCCGATCCAAAAACTACGTGACCGCCTCCATACGGCTTTTTATGAGGATGACACCTTCGCGAGGGTGGCTCGGCCTTTCATGGATCGACGGGAACCCAACGCACTGTGCGATGCCAGCGGTGTCATACCCATGGACACAAGGCATCTAACTGCAACGTGCGCCCCAAAAGGGTTTCTCCGAGCCAAAAGCGAACGTCAGAAAACGGCAAAGGGGCCGCACGCCGCTTATTGAGGCGGACGACGGCGGCCACGCCCATTCCACCACCTCCCACCAATCCCCACACAAGACGTCGCACCGCACCGCCGATGTTCCATCCGATCCTTCGAATCGCCCCACGCAATCGTTAAGAAGCGCAAAGGGGCTTATACGCCAACGACGCTCGACTGTGGTACCGCAAATCACCGATATCTTCGCTCTGTGCCAGCTACATGAGGAGGGCGAACGAGTTGGCTCGAGAGATGTGTGCGCCGTCAACGTAGGAGCCGAGAATGTCACTAGCGGGGCAATTGACGAGCTTTCGCCGCACGCACGCGCAGCCGATCAACGAGAAGAGCTGCCCGGTCATTTTGATGGCAATAGGAGATGTGGCGCCATCGATCCGACCGCAGCACGCCAGGATGCTGCGGTCCATGTCGCAAATGTATCGAACCCCGCCGGACATGGTGATTCTCGGGTTACCAAAAATTGCGGCGCGATCGGAGACGAAGCAGGCGCGCCCCTTGACAACGGAAAAGATGAATCAATTTGTCCGCAGCCGGACCGATTGGAAGCAGTGTGTTGTCTTACGACCTGCGTGGATGACTGCGAGCTTTTGGTCCGACATTGCGGTCTTGACTCCCAAAACATTTTACACTGGAGTCGGACGGGACCATAATTCTGGATTGGCCCGTGGCTCCAAGGACGGCGAGGGCGGATCCCCACCGCGTCCCGCGGTTCGTCCGGATGCGAGGGCAGGATGCGTTCAACACTATAAAGTTATGCGGAACACTTCAAGAAAACGAAGAGCTCACGAATCTTACGACTGCCCAAGTGAAACGAGCTCTGGCTTCTTGGAATGCCACGGCGTATTCCATAAAACGGGGTGCGCCGCTGAAATCGTGGAGTCACACAATTTGGACCCACACGTGATCTCGCGGTTGGCGGGGCACGTCGACCCGTTCGACCTTCCCCAAGGCACAGTTCGGTATTTGGGGAATTGCAACACAGTGCTGACCCAGGTGTCGTCGTTGGTTGCATTGGTGTGAAGGGAGAAACGGCGGGAGGGCCGGAACCGTGGTTGAGAGCATAGAAGCGTTTTTCCATGATTTTAATCACAATCATGCTGCTAAAATAACGAGGCGCGCGACAAGGACGCGTTTGGCCACTCCACAAGAGGAACGAACCATCCCGTTACAGCAGGTCAACGTGCCCGTATTGAACCTGGAGTGGATTAAAAGTCGGTTGAATCCGGCCACCTTGGAGAGACTCATGCAAGTTTGGGGACTCGTCGGGCGGCTCACTTTCCCTCCGTCTTCCTCCGGTAAAGCGCGCAAAGGCTCACGGAGGATTCCAGCGGCTGACGCGCGATTGTCGAAGGGAAGCGTGAATAATCGAGGAGGCTTCGTCCACAATAACAGGCGTATGGATAATACCTTTTTCGGTTGTGGAGGAGAAACCCACCGGTTTACGACGACAATGGATCGCGTGGCCGCGCGACATGAAAATTGACGACCCTTACGAGGCTATTGTACCTTTTACACATTTCCCATTATTTGCCACCTGTGATGGCTGAGGCCGCTTCCTGCCTGGATGTGAAGTCGTCCTTCATAGTCTCTTTACCGCGGGAGACTCGGCATCTCTTTCGATGCCGCGTGGAGGACGGCACGCTGGTGGAGCTGACACGACTTTCAATGGGATACAAGGCCAGCCCAGAAATTCTCCAGATTGTTATTACCTCGGCAATTGCGGTGGTGACGACGGTGGTTCACCCCTCTGGGCCGCACCTCCAATGGTGCGTATCGAAGTATGGATCGATAATATACGCATTGCAGGGTCGAAAAGCGACGTGGCATTGTGGGAAGCCCAAGTGATGCGTAATGCGGACAGTTGTCACGCATCCTTGGGGGGACCGCGAATCGGGCGCTGCGAAGTACACCTTTCTGGGGGTACAATTTGATTACACTCACAAGGCGGTATCCCTGAGTGACAAGTTTGTCCGGTCTGTATGCGCCATGCCGGCGCTCAATTCTTCAACCATCGCGGAAATGGAGGTTACGGCGTCACACTTTTTGTATGCGGCGGCAATTTTGGGCACGCGTTTATTTGACTACTACCTTTTCATCAAGGCAGCGTGACGACGATTATCCGCACTTCACCGGGGGATTGTGCAGGAGACATCCCCGGCGAACCTTCCGCCGTCAGCGGTTGGCTTGGGCGAGAGATTACGACACATCATCGAGAATATAGCCGTAAGCGAATCATCAATTCCACGGAGAAGGCATCGGCCGCCATCATCACGGATGCATCGCTCCATGGATGGAGAGCCGTTTTAATTACAGACTTTGTCGACGTTAAAATTGCCGGATGAAATTGGGAGAGGAAGCCTTTTCTTATCATGCAGGCCGAGGCGCGCGCGGTGCGCTTAGCCTTATCGGCCTTTTCCGCCATCTTGCCATCTACCATGGACGTTTGGGTGGACAACACTTCGCTGCAAGGAGCGGCGAATAAAGGCAGCTCAAAATCACACGCCATGACGTGGGAGCTGCGACGGATATGTTTGTTTTTGGACTCTCGCGGAATACAGACATCCTTTGCATACGTGCGGTCTGCAGAAAACCCCGCAGACGGCATATCGCGCGGTCGTGTTTTTGCACTTCAGGACTTGGCGAGGGGGTGGAACTTGCGAAGGGGAGCGGCGGAGTCTTGTGGCTGGAGGAAACCAAAGTCTGCCACCTCGTAATTAATAATATTTTAAATCCTGAGGACAAAAGACCATGCGAATGATCAATAGAATTTAAATATCGAATGAAAGGAAAAGGTGGAGGCAATGAACCAACTCTGCGAAAATCGTTTCTCCTCCTACCTTGTTTCTTTAGATTATTTCAGGATCCGGTCAGCGGCCCGGGTGAATATCCCGATGAGTGCGACCCGGCCCGCCATCTTGTTCGTCAAATTCACCCGATCATAATATCTTCTTCTTTCAAACGCATCATTTTATTTGTAGTTTGTCAGGATGCCTATGCGTATTGGAAAAATATCTTGCCCACAAAGTTGCCTCATGCACCGCACGTCGTCCCTTGAGCGGCTTTCGCGCGATGGGAAGTTCCAATGGCGTTTTTCATTTGTGTTCGGACCTCGGGCGGCACAGAGGGGGGCGAGGGCAAATAAACAAACGACGCCATAATGTAACCGCCACTTTGCCCTAAAAAAAAGAACCCTATACTTTTCTTAGCGCGAGGTCAAACAAACAAAGAAAAAAAAAGGCAACTCTGAGCAGTCGGCGGGGATAACGGTAACGGTACCAAAAAGGGATTTATGTTTTGTTGTTGTTGTTTTCGTCTGTTCCCAGAGCGTGTTTCAAAAGTTACCCTTCTCTTATTTGCATTCCTTTCCCTAATGCCTGTTGGCGCGGCTTACTCTCTTCACATTTGGGTCTCGCGTGTTTCGCAGCGGACCTATTGTACCCGTATGGCTTTTTTTTTTTTTTTTGCTTTTCCCCACGCTTCGCAGAACTCACGCGCTCTTTTTTATCTCGGCATCGATGGCGGCGATGCGTTCGGCAATTGGCGGGTGCGTGTATTTCATCGCGGCGTATAAATTGTCCGGGGACACCTCGGACTTGTTTGTTTTTTGCATGATGAGGAGGCCCTTTCTCAGTGACATGCCGTAGCCTGATTCAACCGCGAATTTATCCGCCTGGAACTCGAGTTGGCGCGACAGGAGCGAGAAAGCATAACCGAAAAGTGTGAGCAGCGGCTCCGCGACGACGGAGAGGAACAGCGTGAATCCAACAAATGGATTCATTTGACGGAAACCAAATTCCTCATAAATCTCGGGGTTAAATATAACCGCCTTTGCTCCAAATGAAATGCAAAATAGCTGGGCAATACCAATGCCGAGAAGGATGATGGTGTGTGAATGCTTCCAATGCCCCAATTCATGGCACAGAAGGGATAAGATGAGGTCGTCATCCCCTTCCATCTGTTCAATGAGGGTGTCGTACAGGACAATCCGTTTGCTTTTCCAAAATCCATACACGTAGGCATTACTATGACTGGAACGACGTGAACCATCGACCTGATATAGCTTCTCCAGTGGAAATTGGTGCGACTTGGCAAGAATGGAAATCTTCTTGTACAATGCCGAGTCTTCGGATATGGGCGTATACGTGTTAAAGAGGGGCTGGATAAGAGTCGGATAGAGAAACGTGAAGGCCATCGCCAGACCTGTGGCCCCGAGAAATAAATAGAGAGGAAACCGGTCCCCAAATCTCCAAACGACCTGAAGAATCAACCCCGTGGTGAGGGGATGTAAGAGAAATACGCGAAGACACAATCCTTTTGCCGCATCTTTGAAAAACTCCTTTCGGGACGTCTTATTGAATCCGTGTTTTTCTTCAATAACAAACGTCTTGTAGTAATCAAAGGGAAGCGACATCAGGGTTGACGCGACATCCGTGGCCGCCGTCAGGGCGAAGCAGTGTGTGAATGAGCCTGCCGCCACAGGAAGCAATTTTGCCACCCAATCGAACGTCCTGGCGGAGAGTCTTATCAGAATCGCCACATTACCCAGAATGAGATCCCGGACATCGCAGCAAATGGCGAACGCCCCTTTATCTCTACCGTACGCCTGACTTTTTTGAAATTCCTCGTCCTCCACAATGCCCGCATGCGACTCCGGAAGTTCCTCGCGGAAAAATGATCTCCACTGGCGGTACTGGAGGTACAATTCCCACCCTGCGACCGCATTTGTTCCAATCAAAGCCGAAGCATAAAACGAGGGGCGCCCCGCAAGGTACATTTGACACGATTTGACTATCGACGCAGAACACTACAGGAGTTGTTTCACGTGAAAAAAGAGAGAAGAAACGGCGTCATCATCCCATCCGTCCAAGACCGCATGAAATCCGCAACAAAAAATCAAACCAACCTCGTATTGTTCACGGGTCAAAGCACACCACACACAAAAAAAAAAAAAAGTGATTGGAATCATCAAAAAAAGTAAATAAATAAATAAACAAACAACTCCAGCCGTACGCAAGTGAAGAAAAAGGAGAGAACGGGGCGATGAATAAGCACAGCGATTTGTGGCCGAAATGCATCAAACAGACGCAGCAGCAACCGTTGTGCCCAATGATGGAGGAGAAAAGAAAAGAGGGGCAGGTATCATCGTAAACACACAAACGGAAAACAACAACCGAAAAAAGGAAAGCAAAAAGAAAAAAAAAAACACTTTTTTTGCCCAGCACAATTTGCCCAAAACACGAGCAGAAAAGAATGGCCTGCCGCAAGCCCGTCCCGTCATGCATCGGTGTCTCTTCCCCTCTCATTTCACCGAATTCCTCCCCCAACAACAAAAGCGGAGAAGCAAAAGTAAAAAAAGGAACAGGGCCGGCTGTGCCTTATGAGCACCTCTATCATTATTATTATTTTGGTATTATTAAAGTCGTTATCATCATGCGTTTAAAAACATCATGAACCGAAAGAAGAGCGTGGACAAAAAGTGCACGCAAATGCACACATAGTAAGAAAAGAAAAGTCCATATATGCATATCTTAGCTCATCCCTGTGAACATCACCACACTACCCATCACCCCACCGATAAAACCAAGACCCAACATGACGAAAGCTATAAAGAGTTCCCATGATGATGCCGGAGCAATACCCAACGCATGTAATCGAATACGGAAAGTGGCAGGATATATAAAACAAAGGGTACTACTACAAAGACCTCCCAACAACGCGATAATAAACACAATCCCGGAGGCCTTCAAGGCCAATAACAGGCTAAGCGTGGACAACAAAAAGCTTGCTATCAGGTTATCCTTGGTCGATATAGCAGCATCAAAATAATCACAGGTAGTACTGCTGTATCCATACAATAATGTAAAGACAGCATCTCGAGAAGGAAACAGAACAAGAACATAGGCAATAATAACGGTAAAGGAATACATG
>NW_001849509.1:13859-15344 GCF_000209065.1 Trypanosoma cruzi
CCAATAAACCATCCCCAGTGATCCCGATGCTAATTATCGACACTTTCCTCATACCTTTTGGGGTCTGTTCACCAATACCGGCATAAATCTGAAACACAAGTGTTTGACAGTCAAATGAGAACATCAATATCGGCAGGGTCAATACCATGCGACGTGATAGAGAAAAATACTTCACAGCATGACCCTCTTGTGCTGCTGTCGAATGAAATGGCACAAAGTAGCGGTAGGCAATAAGACCGGAGACAACAAAGGTGGAAAGCAATTGCCATCAAGGACACAAAATGTAGAGATGTTATCTGTGGAATGCATGTCAGGGGAAGCATCAGGAATGCCCAAACAATCACAATGATGCGCATGGAGCTATCGAGAAATGGGAAGTGCCCTCGGATGATCGGCACCAGAGGGTCGAAGAGTTCTCTAATAACGACAATGTACCCTGCCGCAACCCCGACGTTGTAAAGAATAAGCATCCAGCGGGCAACCTCCTCAAACGTACGACCCAACAATTGACGAGAGATTTCTTCATACGATCGCAGCTGCACGTTATCGACGCACAGAATGAGATAATCAATCGAAATGACAGTAAAGGCCCCAACGAGGACCATAAACGCAATGACAGGAAGAATTCCACAGTCTTCAAAAGTCAAAGGCAACGTGAGAGTCCCTGCGCCAATCGTTGCGACGGACAAACTCAGCGCTGCCCCCAACGGGCCCTTCTTGCTACACAAACTAACCATCACCTCGGCGTGTTCGTTTCCTTCACTTCTTTTTACCACCAACACCCGACAACACAAATGACTCCTAAAAGGGAAAAAGAAAAAAAGCACCAAGAAAAACCATCCAGAAAGGGAAGAAATAATAATAAATAAAAAGGGAAAAGAAACAAGAGAACAACAACAGCACCACAAGTAACACACACATAATAATAATAAAAATGAATAAATAAATAATAAAACAATAAAAAGAAAAAAAGGTGCACGGGAAAGAAATAAACTAAAAGAAAAAAAAAAAGAAACATTTTTTTCTCACAAATTCCACATCGAGCGGGAGAGTACAAATGGTCTCTCTGAATTCCTTCACATTCTTTCACCGACATTCACCTTACACACATCCTCAGTTGCTGTACATAAAATATACATAAAGGAGAGAAAAAGCAAGCACTATAAATGCATACAATACCCCATGTCTTTGTTGGTGCCCTTTTATCTTTTTTCCCCTCCCCTACACACACTATCACTTGAAATCATCACATGCTCTGTCGGAGCTTCTTAATCATTCGCGCTATGGGCGGCGACGTATCTGGGTGGGCGTCTAGCCGCCATCCTTGGAATGTCTTAAACAAGTCCGCGCCATGTTTTACCAGAGCTTCCACAAGCGACTCATCTTCGAGAGCCATAAATATTGGGGGACGACCATCACTTTGACGGGGTTGGTTGGGGTCGGCACCGCACTCCAGCAGACACTTCGCAGCCTTGACCTTTTGAG
>NW_001849509.1:15444-16559 GCF_000209065.1 Trypanosoma cruzi
GAGAAGGACCGGAGGAAATGGCGTCATCGCGTTTCCCTCTAATTCAAAGGCCTTTTTCCACACAAAATAAACACCGAAAAAACTCTCGCCGAGGGTACTTCTTCGGCTCCGGCTTCAAGAGAAAAACCCTAAGAGCAACTTCACGGAAGAGGTGTTGCTCCACTTCCTCACAGTGTGAGATCAACACCCAGTCCCCGTTTTTTGTTCCCACATCGATGTAATCCATGACGTTTTGAATGCTTTTTATTACTGCAAGGTCAAAGTGCCACACGGCGGATTGCATCTCTCTGGCAATTTTGCAGAGAGAAAGAAAAGGATCACCATCTTCATAAAAGAAAATAACGGGGGTACGGCAGTCAGCGTTCTTGAGAGCCCGGCAAACATGTTCCAGTGGAACAAAGTTAGGGGGGATCTCCACCACACCACCCTGAACCATCAGACCTGTATGGTAGCTTTCTTCCCTATCCACTATTGCAAGAAAAAAAAAACATCAGAAAGGCGCACGCACAGAAAAAAAAATGTAGTAGGGAATATAGCAGTAAAATCATCATTATAATTCGTACGTACATATACATGTTCATATATATATATATATATATATATATATATATATATATATATATATATATATATCCCTGTGCAACCACACAAATTAAATTAGTTCATGAATCACTTATCCCCAATGAAAAGGTGGGAAGGGAGAAGTAAACATCATGTATATTTGTTGTTTGGTCTTTGCGTCCACGGAGACGTATACACATATGTTTAGGCCCAGTAGTCAATAGAGAGTCCAAATTAATTCCTTATTGTTACATCATTTATGCAATATTGAATGAATTTATAATATAAAGAAGTAAAGGCCTCTTCCACCCGCCTCCCCGCACGGGACGGTGGGGTTTACGTCGGGCGCTCCTTCAAGCCTCACCCTTTGGGATGATCCTTACTGTGGTACAATAAGAAAAATGTTACTATTACGCGTGTTTACCGGGGACAAATAGGGCCAAACCATTTCTTTCGAAAGCTCTCAAAACAGCAACACCGACAGCCGGAAAAATAGTAATAATAATAATAATAGTAATAAAAGTCGAAATTTAGTGAACTCGTGAGAGAAGCGA